>NW_010398975.1:0-1836 GCF_000710305.1 Buceros rhinoceros silvestris | reverse complement strand
GGAGAGCCTCGTCTCCGCTCCCTGCCCAACAGGTACCCGCCTCGCCGGCAAGGGGGAGAGCCGGAAAGTGCACCCTGCCCCCGCCCCGGCGGGCGCA
Organism: Buceros rhinoceros silvestris; assembly: GCF_000710305.1. NCBI lineage: Eukaryota > Metazoa > Chordata > Aves > Bucerotiformes > Bucerotidae > Buceros > Buceros rhinoceros. The sequence goes on along the minus strand of NW_010398975.1, from coordinate 1,739 downwards.
CACAAACGCACACGGGAGGGGGGAGCAGCAAACTCGCCAGCCGCAGCCAGACGACAGCGGGCAGCGGGGATTCCTCCCCGCCATCACCAGCCCCACACCTCGGATGGGGCGGCTTCGAGGGGGCTGCAGCGTCCGGCGGCAGCATCCCCCCGCTGTTTTGAGGGGATGCCCCCACTCCCAAACCCCACATTCACCACTTGCCAGATGGGCACCCCAGGGAGCTGGAGGTGCTCTCTTTAAGACGGAGGGAGAAGGGTCGGCCCTGCTTCGGGCCTCGGGGTGGTCGGAACTGCAGGCATTCCGATGTACAAAGAGGCAGATCCGTGTAATCGGTGCGGCTGCAGAGAGGGACCTACAACACTGCCTTTCACAGATAGACAGACAGACAAACATACACAACGCAGAGTGTGTATGCCTCTGTATCCAGCTGGATGCATGCACGGTACGCATATATGGATACACATATATGTGCATAAGGTACACCCAGAGAAGAGAGATGCGACAGACAGAGCTACATGGATTTATGTGTATATTGGGAACTTTAGAATAAATGAGGATTTTCTGCCATGAGAACTCGGAAATGTGACGGCAGCCAAGTGTATTCAGGGCAAAAATAGTTTGTGCCTGGACACCATGTCTTTCTACTCCACTAAGAACAGCACAGATGTGCATTTTAGTGACTTCAATTCTCTGCAGGTGTGGAGCTTTGCGCCAGGCATGAGGGCAATAAGAATATTTCCCTTTGCTTTCAGAATTGGAAATGACTAAATTTCACTTATGTGATGGTGATTCGGAAACAAAAAAGTTCTGCTAGAGGTACAACGAGTGATCGTTCGTTTTAATGTAATCAGAAATCTCAGAAGCATAAATCTTTGCTTCCTCCTCCCTTACACATAATTTCCAAGTTATGGGGGAGTCGTATTTAATTATGACATTACATTAAAAAAAATTCTGCTGGAAGATGCAATCTTGCTTTTAGAATAACTCCTACATGATGCCTAGAAGAGCTGGCTGGAGAGAGTTTTGTTCTCTAAGTTATTTACTGGAGGAACGAGACAGCTTAGGGAAAATCTGCTGTGAGCCAGGCAATTAATTCCCAGTCATGCACTTCAGGGGGTTTTTTTCTACCTGAATGTCTCTTTACTAGATTATAGAGCAGTTCTTTCGTGTTGACTTTGTCTAATTGCAGTTACTGTGAATTGCTAATGATCATTGTTACAAGACTTGTGTTCTTTTCCGTCGCCAGCAGAGAAGTGCAGGTGAACTCCAGACCTCCTGCTGCCCTGAGAAACTAACGGATGGAAAAAGAAGGGAAGCAAAGGCGAGGGAGGGAAGGAGGAAGGGAGGGAGGAAGGGAGGAAGGGAGAAAGGGAGGAAGGGAGGAAGGGAGGCAGGAAGGAAGGCAGGCAGGAAGGCAGGAAGGAAGGAAGGCGAAGGCAGGAAGGAAGGAAGGCGAAGGAAGGAAGGAAGGCGAAGGAAGGAGGGAAGGCGAAGGAAGGAAGGCGAAGAAGGGAAGGCGAGGGAAGGAAAAAGAAGGGAAGGGAAGGGAAGGGAAGGGAAGGGAAGGGAGGTTGCCTGGATTTCACCACGAACAGCGAAGTGAAGGAGCGCCTTCCTTCAGGCGCGGTCCGGTTGAGCAGCACGCAGGTCCGCTGATGTGAAGTTTGCAGAAACACCGGCGCTGTGGGGCGTGAGGGAGGCGGAACGGGGCGAGAGAGGGAAGCCACCGCCTCTCAGCT
>NW_010398974.1:4533-4796 GCF_000710305.1 Buceros rhinoceros silvestris | reverse complement strand
CCTGGAGTTAGGTCACCGGCCTTTGCCCGGCAGGCACGGGCACCTGCGTCGATGCAAATAATTGGAGTCGAGCCACCTCCGCCAGGGATCGCGACCGGGCGGAGCTGGGGCTGCCGGGCGGGTGCTGCTGCCGTTTCCTCCGAGCTTTGTTTTGATGGGTTGTGCCCCAAAACTCGTTGTCGCTGCACGCCTCTAACGCAGAAGCTCGTTTCTGGAGAGGGCAGGGGCCTCCCCCTGTGAGCTTGTCGCTCCCGCTGGCTGGT
>NW_010398974.1:0-4403 GCF_000710305.1 Buceros rhinoceros silvestris | reverse complement strand
GATGAGGGTGTACTTGCAGCTGAAGCCTTTCCGAGACTGTTCGGGGCTTTCTTTTGTTCACTTCTCCCAGTACTTTGCTCTGAAGATGTTTGTCTTTTTTTTCTGCAAACTTCACGTTTTTTTTTAAGTTTGCCCTTCCTTTTGAATGGTTAGCAGTTGTGCAACAACCTGTCTACCTCAGCAAGTTTGTATGTAATCGGTTAGGGCGTCACAGTGTTCTGACTAATTTTGTTCATGGGGTCTGCTTAATGTGCCTCGGTAGAGGCTGTGTGGGTTACTGCTGGTAACTGCTGAATGTATTGAGAGGTGTTAAAAAAGGCGGTAATTTAGCTGTGTACCTCTGTTACCATTTCTGTAGTGAATTTGTATTTTAATGTAACAGGGTTTTTTAAAGAAATTGTAGATACAATCCTGGTAGCTTGTAAATTGAAAGAAAACTAGAGTATTCCTTCAAAAGTGTGGGTGGTAAGAATAGGTCCTGCACCTTGAGATGTTGTCCTGGTTTGAGTAGGACAAACAAATTAGGCAGCTGAGTTTCTTACATTTGGGGAAATCGCCAAAAAACACCTGGAGTGTGGGGGATGAGCCTTGCGCTGGGGAAAACCACCTGCCTCATCATGGTGTCTTCCCTGCCTGGTAGAGAAGGAAATCAAACGTCCTTTGAGCTAAACATGCCATTAGGAGAGAAGTGATGGATATGGTTGTGCAGCTGAGGAGGTAAAGTAGGACATGCGTTTATACTGTACAGATAATTCTGGAATAAGTATGTATTTATGCATGTTAATTTTTGAAGACGCTAGAGGTACAGGTGGAGGAATTTGAGACACAGTCTTAGGATCTTACAGACTAGCTCTTGAGGAAATCTTGTCTGGAATCTTTTTTTTAGCCATAATGAGTTCTAAAATTACTAATTCTACTAATGCTGTACTGACTCTGTCCAGGATGGAGTTAACTTTCTTCACAGCAGCCTATATGGTGCTGGTGTTTTGGATCTGTGGCTGAAACAGTGCTGATAAGACACCAGTGTTCTGGCTGTTGCAGAAGGATGCTTGCACAGTGTCAAGGCTCTCTGTTTTTCCTGCTCTGCCCTCTGCTCTCCTTGAGTAGGCTGGGGATGGACAAGAGATTGAGAGAGAACACAGCTGGGACAGCTACCCAAACTGGCTGAAGGGAAATCCCCTGCTGTGTAATGTCATGCTCAGCAATAAAAGATGGGCTAGAGGAAGAAGGGGGTGTTTTTGGCTTCCAGCGTAGCTGTTGTTCAGAGACTGGCTGGAGCATTACTTTACCTGTGGGAGGTGGTGAGCAATTTCCTTTGCTTTACTTGGAATTTTTTTTTTTTTTTGGACCCATGAATTTTCTTGCTTTTGCTTTTCCAGGTCTGTGTGCTTGGCACATTTCTTCATCAGATCACTATTCTATTGAGAATAAGTTATGTGCTGGATATATAAATGCAGACTGCTTTGAAAGCAGAAAACTACTTTCAAGGAGTACTATGGATATGAGAGAGTATAATCTGTAGTTGTGGCTGCAGAACCTAAAATGTTCTGTTTCATTATAAGACTGAAAAGATAAACGTTGGAAAGACTAAACATTGGAAAGAATTTGGAAGGAATGAGTTCCTTGGAGTTCTGTGGGCATCATGTTCTTGCATCTTTGGTGACTGGGATCCTCCCTGCTTTCTGTTTGTAGCTAGTGAAGCCTGAGAGAACAGGTCTCATTTGATGGCCAGCAAATTTTTCATTTTCTGCATAGTAATTTGCATGCATGTCTTGACTTCACTAGAAATTCTGCTGGAGGTTCCAGTGAAATACTTGATTAATTTTTCCATTTCTTAAATGAAGATTTGCTGTTCTTTTGGTGGTGTCCTTTTTTTTTTTTTAATAATAAAACTTACAAAGAGCAAGGTAAATGCAAAAACAGTAACCAGAGAACATTTCAGGTACACTAATAAAACAGAGTTAAATGCCTTTAAATGAGATTCCTGTAGAATTCTGTTTGCTACTCTTTATATCGCGATCTAATGATGCTTCTGCAAGTTGCACTGTTTCTATTGCTGAAGTTAATTCTCCAGTTATTAACTTTAAAATGACTCATAGCCATCAAATGAAAAAATACTTTCTAAAAATGTTGTGTTTCTTTTCAGTACTGTTAAACTATGAAGGCATTTTGAGGTCCTAATCAACAATGGAAGAAACGGATAGGGAAGCAGTTGCAACAGCTGTTCAGAGAGTAGCGGGAATGCTTCAGCGTCCTGATCAGCTGGATAAAGTGGAGCAGTATCGCAGGAGGGAAGCTCGTAAGAAAGCTTCAGTAGAAGCTCGACTCAAGGTACAAAATTTTTATAAACCTGAGTGTCTGTGAATGTACCTTTTTTTTTTTCTGTTTTCTTGATTATACATTTTCATGCAGATAGTTTTAAAGCATGGACTTTCATTTTTGCTCTGTGTCCAAAACAGAAACTTTACATCCTGACAGTAGTGCGAACTAATGCTGTACATCTTACTGAAATTTTATTCAAGTATTTCCAGTATTATTATGTCCTGTAATGTCTATAGTTTATCCCTGGACCACTACCCTCACGCTGTGTAGCCTGTCAGCCAACAAACCTTTGTCTTAATTATTAAATACTGAACTTGTAACAAAAAATTGATGGCTGCATCTGAAAAAAATCAGTCAGTTTAGTCTCTGGCTTTTACATGAGTTTGTGGAAGATAGCTAAAATCTATCACGTTCTTGTCTCTTGTGGGAGTGTACCCCATGATTTTCCCCCTCCTTCACGTGTGTGTGTGTGAGGGGATTGTATGCACACACATACACACGGTCACAGACTTAGCCTGAAATACGAGTAAGGTCATTTTGTGTTAAGTGTCTATATTTTACTGAGGTCTGTGGTTTCTTTCTTCACTGGTACTCACTAGCCAACATTCATTTTTGACTGCTCTATTAAGTAATTGCAATGGAGCCTTAGAAGAATGTTTTGGGAACTACTCTTGAGTTTACCAGATCAAAACGACTTGTATATACTGTATCTAATCTTATATTTTGGAATAAGTTAGTTTATCTCATAACTAGTTGATGGCTGCTTCATTGTGGGAATTTGCTTGAAGTAGAATAGAGCTTGTCTTCTTTCACAGTGAAAAAATCTGTTAGCAAATTACATGTTAATTTTTGTCTGTAGCATAGAAACAGAAATTTTCCTGATGACTTGCATTGGGCTTTAGAGATTTAAGGCAGGAAGCATATAGTGGAGTCAATTAATAATGGATCAGCTATTCAGTTTTTTGTGATTTATTTATAATATATGAACGCAGTCATTTGCCTACTGGTTTCTTCTGTGAATAGTGAGCACTAAACATAACTTTGTAAGTTCAATAAATGCCTAAATCCATTCATAGCTACTTCTCTTGCCATTTTCCTGAAGTTACCTTAACTTCTGTCACCTATAGATAGTTGGAAATACCTGTTCCAAAACACAGTACAATAAATACCCCTTAAGCCATTCAGGGTGTATTCCTGAAGCAGGTGATGGTTAGTGTTGCCATGGGTAGCAATGCAGGTTTTCCCATAAGAATTACTACAATGGATGGGAGCACAGAGAGGATGTAAGAAATCCTCTCGCTCTGTGATTTAAACTATATACATGTGTAGTGTGGAAGATGAAGAGACAGGGTCATCAGGATCACCAGCCAGAGGAGTTTCTGACTCTTCAAGCTGTATCACTGTTGAAAAACCTCAGCTGCTTCATCTGTGTAAATGAACACGTGATAAATCTTTTAGCGTGAACATGTTGGTGCTTCTTTCTGACTGCATATGCTTTCATCTTTGTCATAATTTTCTTCAGATTAATCAAGATAATCAAGTCAATCAAAGGTAAAGAGTAGAAAACCAGGATAATAATTTTGTATCACAGGGATGAAGCAGTAGGGATGTGGAATGGTGTTCTGTCCAGAAAACCAGCATCTCCTCCAGCTGATTATCCTACTCCTCTCCCTGTATCCTCTCCCAAATACTTAGTTATGTCCATTTCTTGTATCCTTCCCTGCATTTCTTCCTGCATTATATACATTATTACAGGAAAAGCTGCTTTGAAATGTGTCAAACTCTTCTGCTACATGTGTGAGACTGGTGGTTAGTGAAGCAGTATTTTTAAGGATTGGTAGCAGAACACTAAAACAGTGGGTGGATAAGCACCAGTTAGCACTGTAGGCTGGTAATTCTGGGCTCTGTGGTCCAAAATACAGATAAAGAGCTGCTTGGACTCTATTCCAGAGCCTGAAAAGTTATGAGCATTGAGAGCCATCTTTCTTTGTGCATTTTTTCAGTCAGTAGGAGAACTCGGGTTTTGTTTTCTCTCACCCTGAAGAAATACTGTATACGTGTGTGTGTGTGTGTGTATATAT
>NW_010398973.1:1469-3368 GCF_000710305.1 Buceros rhinoceros silvestris | reverse complement strand
TGACGGGCAGCGTGGGCAGGGGGCAGAGCCGTGCCCCGGCTTGGGGGGAGCCGGGCAGGAGGGCTGTCCCAGCCCGCCCAGCTCCAGAGCAGAGCGCTCCTGGGGCGGCGGAGCTTTGCTGTGTGCTGCCCTTCTGACGTGGTGCCTCGTCTCTTCTGCCCTAGGCGTGTGTGTGAGAACAGTGACATGGCTTCTCCTAAAGTCTACGTCCTGCAGCCCTGGGTCACCAACCTGCTGGTGAATTACGAGCAGCTGGATTCCAGCGAGAATCTCCTGGCCGGACAGGTCCTGCGGGTAGGCACCGAGAGGGACTGCCCTAAAGTGCTCCAGCGCCCAGATTGCTGGATGTGGTCGGGGGCTGTGGGTGGGTGACTCTTCCTCCTCCTCAAAGTCCCTGGTTTTTTCTTTTTTCGAGGTGGAGGAACTTTGTTTTGCCCATTTCTGGTGGCCTTGGCTGACTTTTGCACCTCTGGAATGTGTGTCCTGCTCTTGTCCAAAGAGTTTGTGGTCTCCAAGGCCATATTCTCTCCTAGCCTTGCACTCGCAGGCTGCTTGCCTTCCTCCTCCCCCTCTTCACATCCTGTCCTTCCTCATACCACCCCTGTTGATGGGTGGTCCTGACAGTGGATAAGGCAGAAGCAGGACCTGCTGCGGTGCCTGGACCCTTGTCCTGCCTGGGGGTGAACCTTGGTGGGCCCACAGACCTGTTCTCCCCTCGATGCTGGCTCTCCTGGGAGAGCCTCTTGCGTGGTGATTCAGGACCTGGGGCTTTGAGGCACAAAACCTGCTCTGCGTTGTGCCTGGAGAGCTTCTTGTGCAGCGGTGACGATGTCTTTGACGTTTGGTCTGTCCTCTGTGGCAGGAGACAGCTTTAGTCAGGGGACATTTGCAATCTCCTAATGCCTTTTGGGGAAGATGTTTGAGGCAGCTGAGATGTCTCCTCGCTAACAGGAGCAGGAAGGAGAAAGATGGGTGTTGTGATGTAAACAGGAGGAGAGATGAGATGGGGAGGAAGAAGTGACAGTGGTCTGCAGATGTGCAGGTGGTGGAACCGGTGGTTCCCTACTTGCTGGCCCGGTCCCCTCTCCTGAGCAGGTCTCTTGCACTTGGGCTGCTGAAGACCCAGCGGGTGATGGGTGGATCCCATTGGGGTTCAAGGGATGAATGGGGAGAGCTGTCACCCTCCAGCCTACACCCCCCCAAGTCCTCCATGATGAGGGAAGGTTGAGAGTGTATCTTGAGCAGCAGATTCGTTCTCCGGCTTGCTCTGGGCTCCCACCATACCTGCTGCCTTCTCTTACCTGTTTCAGAACAGTGACATCCAAACCTTCCCTCTTCTTTGTCTTGTTTTTGACCTGGTCCTGTGAGCCGGTGCTGGCTGAGCTGCTCTCCCTCCCCTGGGAATCCAGAGCTGCCCGTCGTGAGTGACCACGCGGTGGGACTGGCCGCTTGCACGCTGGGCTTCTCGCCCCAGGGTGAGGTGACATGGCTAGCGGGTTCCTGGGCCTTCTTAAACCCCGCAGCAAGCCCCGTTGGCCTGTGCAGGGACTTTGTGCAGTGTGGTTTTCCTCAAAGTTGTCAGTTTTAAGATTCAGCTGGACAGGACGCTGGACCATCTTGTCTAGACTGAGCTTTTACCAGGAGAAATTGGAGCAGATGGTCCTTGAGGTCCCTTCCAACCTGGTGCGCTCTGGGTTGGCAGGCTCTTGGCAGAAGGTCCCAGCTGATGATGACTGGCCTTTGCAGTGTGGCGGGCACCTGTTAAGGGACAGACTACACCTCTTGCCAAATGGAGGTGACATTCATGCCTGCCGGGACATAACTTTTCACATCGTTCCTGGTGCGTTGCGTCCCAACATCGCCAGCCAGGTGAACGACGTACATGAGCCGTGTGACCAG
>NW_010398973.1:916-1284 GCF_000710305.1 Buceros rhinoceros silvestris | reverse complement strand
GGGGGCTGTAGGGGTGGCAGGCCAGGACCGATCCACAGCTCCCAGCCCACAGAGCAGCCAGCTATGAGGCGTTGAGGAGCAGTTTATTGCTTCCCTCGGGGGATGTGTTGTCCCAGCATGGACGTGGCTTAGTACAGGCTCAGGGTTGCTACCAAGGACTTCAAGGGAACGGCTGCAGTGTTGGGGGCTGTAGGGGTGGCAGGCCAGGACCGATCCACAGCTCCCAGCCCACAGAGCAGCCAGCTATGAGGCGTTGAGGAGCAGTTTATTGCTTCCCTCGGGGGATGTGTTGTCCCAGCATGGACGTGGCTTAGTACAGGCTCAGGGTTGCTACCAAGGACTTCAAGGGAACGGCTGCAGTGTTGGGA
>NW_010398973.1:0-715 GCF_000710305.1 Buceros rhinoceros silvestris | reverse complement strand
TTTGGGTAAAAAAAGAGTTGGTTGTGGCTTCTCTCCCACCTGATTCTGTCTTGGTGTGGAGCCTGCTCGGTCCAGTCACATCACGGCCTTCTTGGCCTTAGGGTAAATGTTACCTGGCTTTGTGGTGAATGGTGACCTTCCTGCCAGAGAGTCCGGCCTCAGCCACCGTGTTCACCAGGAAGTCTGTAACTGAGATTTTTCTTCCCCCCTCCCCAATCTCTTGATAGGTTTTGAGTGACTCAACTGCTCCAGACGAGCCTGGGGTCCTCCAAGATGCTGTTCTACAGGTCTCAGATGGGTCCTACCACATCCGCGTGGTCATTACGTCCGAAGCTCTGCAGGCGGAAGAAAAGTGGGTTCCACTGTGACTCGGCTGTGACTGGGACAGCGGTTCTCCACAGCTGCTAGTGGGGCTCCTGCCTGCTCTTGCTCCAGGTTGTGTTAAGCTAAAGCCGTGACAGGATGGGAAATCTGTGTGGCAGAGAAAGCCGCAATGCTGGTGCTCAGTGCTCCAGTTTTGGCTGGCTGGGAGGGGCAGAGCAAGATGGCAAGAGCTGTGGTGCATGTAGACATGATTGGAAAGGACTCAAGAGCCTGTGGGCTCTGTGCCGGAGCATTAACCATGGTAGCCTGGGCTGCTCCTTCAGTGCTTTCCTCAGTTTCCCCGTTTGGTCACCACTAGACTGGCGGGGTGGTGGTAGCAGAGCCAAGGATA
>NW_010398972.1:1594-1799 GCF_000710305.1 Buceros rhinoceros silvestris | reverse complement strand
CTTGGGGGGCAGGCCCAGCACCTTGGGCTCCCCCTCAGCCTTCTGGTGCAGCGAGTAGGTCCTGCGAGGGGGAGCTGGGGGCTTCTTCATCTTCCTGAGGGAGACGCTGCGGGAGGAGGAGCGCTCGCTAGCCAGGCTGCCCGTGTCCGAGCCCTCTGCCTGGCTGCTCATGCTGTAGGTGGGGGACGCGCGGCAACTGCTGCTC
>NW_010398972.1:898-1284 GCF_000710305.1 Buceros rhinoceros silvestris | reverse complement strand
AGCCACCCGGGGAAGAGATGGTGGAGCTGTTGGAGACGATGGTCTCTGTGGACTGCGAGTGGCTCCAGTTGTCGCTGGATGAGGAGGGCTCACGGCTGCGGGCGCTGTGCTCTGAGAAGCGGGCAAGGGAGCGCACCGAGGCCGGGCTGGATGACACCAGGCTGCAGCGGCTCAGTGTCCTCACGCTGCTCCGTGTCAGGGCCACCACGTCCACCATGGGTGGCAGGATGGCGTTGGGGATGATCTTGGACATGTAGGTGCCCTGGGGCGAGATGGACATGACGGGGCTCAGCAGCTCTGGAGGGCTGGTGTTGGTGGTCATGCCCGGCACGGCCAGTGACTTCGGTCTCGCCATGGGTGACAGCTTGGCCGCCCTCTTCCTCCCC
>NW_010398972.1:0-683 GCF_000710305.1 Buceros rhinoceros silvestris | reverse complement strand
TCCCAGCCAGCCGCGGACCCCCCCGGGGACAGCCAGTGGCTGCAGCTTCCCATCGATGGTGGGGATGCGGATGGCATCACCAGAGACCTGCCCACCGTTCAGCAAGGGCTGGGGCGCCTGGCTGCCCCCGCGCCCTGCCTGCCCTTGCCCATCAGCCTCAGGGCGTCCCTTGGCTTCCCGGCTGTTCCGGAGACCTGGGAGCAGGGAGAAACGAACCCGGCGTGATCCCAGGGCAGATGCACCAAGCCATGGCAAACACAGCCTGGGCAACGAGACCTAAAAATGCCCCCTTGCCCCCAGCACTTACCCAGCTCCTTCTGGACATGCTGGGGGATGCCCAGCACCGTCGTCCTCCTCTCCTTCCTCTTCTTGCCGGCCCTGTCCGAGGATTTGGGAAAGGAGTCGTGTGGTCGGAAGGTGGAACCTGTGAAAGGCATGAGCGGGTCCCAGTGTGAGGGAGGCCCTGGCCAGGGCATCCCCAGTGTCCCCAGCACCCCCCACTGCCAGAGGTGCTCCAGGACAAGCCAGGCGCTTGGCAGAGCCTGGAGAGGCACCAGCAGCTGCCAAACCACTGCGCAGTCTGAGCGGGGAGGAGACAGTGTCTGTCTGTCCGTCTGTCCCCCCTGCCCAGCCCCAACGCTCTGACTCAGCCGGCGTTGCTCTCTTCTCTCCAAGGGCCCACC
>NW_010398971.1:0-1151 GCF_000710305.1 Buceros rhinoceros silvestris | reverse complement strand
ACCCACCACACCCCACCCCCACCCCGAAGCTTTGCCCTAGAGTTTCCTGAAATGCTCACACCAAAACATGCGCTCCTTGGCTGTCTCAATCAGTCCCTATCTCTGATCAAACCAGGAGATCAGAGCTCTCCAAAGAGGGCACAGCCAGAAGGAGAACAAAAGCAACAGCAGGGCTACACAGCCTCCTCCTTTGTTAACCCACCAGGAAGCCTGAGCCTGCGTTGGGGAGCTTAAAAGGCAACCAACACCCAACCTCTCCCCAAGTGTTCTCTGAATCATCTGCAGAAATCACTTCCCTTGAGCACCCAAGAGGCCAGAAGAAGTTAAGCCTGTCAAGATAAACTCCCTTTACTGGGACCGCAGGAAACACAGTGCCTTCTTAGAAGGTGTAAGTGAATGGAGGATCAGAAACAGCCAGGATGCTGCAGGGCTCTTTTTCCACACTCCAGAGCAAGACAAGGAGGGCACCACTCCCTGCAGGGTGAACAATGGGTTCAGCAAGACACTGCACATAGCTGGCCTACCCAGGCCACCAGGGACTGGTTTGCAAAATGCTGTCATGATCGCGTCTCCCTTCGCAAGGGCCTGCCTTCGCCCCTGACAGAGCTGTGTCATAAAAGCCAGACCCATAGCAAGAAGCAGTCCTCCAAAGCTGTGATGCCTACAAGTAAGACCCCTTCAAGGGCTCGCCATGAAGGGGGAACTGGCACCAGGAGACCCTGCTGCCAGAGAGGATGGTCGAGATGTATGTGTGTGGCTGTCATCATGCTCTGCACAAGCTGTGACCTGCATGCACTCAAAATGTCCACGCCTCCAGTGGAAAGGGGACAAATTCAACCACACACACACACGGAGAAGTGAGGCTTCTGTCTGTATCACAACCAAAGTTACACAGACGCCAAACAGTGCCGCCCGTTGCACCGGCAGGCAGGGTTGCCAGGAAGCAGTGATGCTGACTCCCACCTGCCTCAAGTCGGCAAGAAGCTCTGTTGCTCCGTGCACCCGCTGCTCACCCTCGGAGCGGAGCCCAGCCCGCTGCAAACCCCCCCGGGTAGGCGGGCTCCTACCGAGGGTCGGCTCTCGGTCCGCACAGAAAATCCCCTCTGCAGTTACCTGCAGGAACAGGCCAAGGGCAGGGCGCTGCTGGGGAG
>NW_010398970.1:751-1995 GCF_000710305.1 Buceros rhinoceros silvestris | reverse complement strand
CTGCGAGCGGGGCCTGGGGCCCGGGGCTGTCCCCGCCGAGGCGACAGCTCGGTGTGAGGTGCCAGGGGGCGTCCTCAGCCTGCTGGGGCTCCGAAGCGCGGGTCCCCGTAGTGACGATGTGACGCGGGTTTTGTTTGCGAGGTAAGACCAGCCCGCAGCCCCGAGGGAGCTGGACCGCCTGCACCACTACCGAACCACGCTTCGCCTCTGGGAAGGCTGCTGCGGCCGGGCTCCCGGGAGGACGGTGAAAATGCACCGTTTCATAGCTGCTAAGCTATGTGTAAAAACGTCAATTAGACCACGTAAAAACTTCCTAAAAATGTATTTAAACAAAACACAGAAATACATTTAAAATACATATGCTGAAAGCATTCGCTTGCAGCGTGTGTGTACTGCTGGCCAAATCCTCACCCTGCTGTCTCTGCTTGGTGGCCTTAAATACTATGGGACAGCTGTGGTTTCTCAGCTGCCATCTCATCTGCTGCCCCTCCGGACACCCAACGCCTGCAAATGTGGGCCGCAGTGGTGTGCACTGGCAGCTGCAGCAAACACTGTTAACGCTTAATCTGGCTGAAAATCAGGCTAAGGTGGAGAAACACGGCACTGCCGAGGAAATCCCGGTAGCTGGAAAGGCTCTCTGGGACCACTCATGGTAGTTGGTAGATACACCCCGCTGCAACGCCACAGGCTGGGGAAGAGTGGCTGGAAGCTGCCCAGCAGAAAAGGACCTGGAGGTGCTGGTCAACAGCCAATTGAACATGATCCAGCAGTGTGCCCAGGTGGCCAAGAAGGTATGACTGACAAGGCTGACTTGTATCAGCACTAGTGTGGCCAGCAGGAGGAGGGCAGTGATGGTGCCCCTCTACTCGGCACTGGTGAGGCCACGCCTTGAGTACTGTATTCAGCTTTGGGCTCCTCACTTCAAGGAGGACATTGAGGTGCTGGAATCTGTCCAGGGAAGGGCGACAAAGCTGGTGAAGGGTCTGGAGAGCAAGTCTTATGAGGAGCAGCTGAGGGAACTGGGGTTGTTCAGCCTGGAGGAAAGGAGGCTCAGGGGAGAACCTAGCACTCTCTGCAACTACCTAAAAGGAGGTTGTAGTGGGGTGGAGGTCGGTCTCCCGAGACCTACAAGAGATAGGACAAGAGGAAATGGCCTTAAGTTGCAAGAGAGAAGGTTTAGGTTGAATATTAGGAAAGATTTCTTTACAGAGAAGGTTGTGGGGCATTGGAACAGGCTGGCCACG
>NW_010398970.1:0-445 GCF_000710305.1 Buceros rhinoceros silvestris | reverse complement strand
ACAGAGAAGGTGGTGGGGCATTGGAACAGGCTGCCCAGGAAGGTGGTGGAGTCCCCATCCCTGGAAGTGTTTAAAGGATGTGTGGACATGGTGCTGACGGACATAGTTTAGTGGTGCTCCGGCAGTGCTGGGTTAACAGTCGGACTCGAAGAACTTAAAGGTCTTTTCCAACCTGTTGCAGTTTGAAAAGGGGGGCTGCTCCCCCACACCGAAAGGGGACGCGACGGACTGGTGTGTTATAGCTGGGAAGGGAGAGAGAGAGAGGGAGAGATTGATAAATACATAAATAGGCATACGAAAATATAAAACAGTCTCCCATTTCAACCCACATCTCCCACTTTGTCGCGGTTTGAAAAGGGGTCTGTTCCCCCACCGAAAGGGGACGCGACGGACTGGTGTGTTATAGCTGGGAATCCTGCCAAAACTCACACAGAAAACTTTTGAT
>NW_010398969.1:0-3373 GCF_000710305.1 Buceros rhinoceros silvestris | reverse complement strand
AGGGGGGATTATCTCTTTGTATGATCGCTTTACCTTCCATCCTTTTGGCCGAACTCTAAAATTATTAAAAATTATGACTATAAAATAAAAAGAACGTTTAACATTGGATCAGAAGCTAAATAAGAATAATTAAAAAAACAGCCAAACAAAACCACACACACAAAACAAACAAACGACAAAAATCCTCAAACCCAACGAAACTATACTACAAAAAATTAGATTCAATTCAGCGAGTTTAGACAAAAATAAGGCTTCCCGTGAACTGTAAATAGTTTGGATTTTAGTCTATTCAGCAAAAATTGACAGGTTACAAGGTTGTTATGTGGGCTGAGACTTACAGAGGAAGAACAAAGCAAACGGTTCAGTTTCAATAGGAAATATAATAAAACCCCCTTTATCTAAAAGCCATCAGGGACAAGCACTCAATACAAGTTAACAAGCAGGAACTGATAAGATAACATTTATATGAGGTCAGAAGTCAAATGCCAGTCAAAGGCTTTTAACCTCTTGGGTCATAAACAGGAATAGTTAAAACACATAGATAGTTATTTATCTGGTTTACAAGGTATCTGATCATTGTTAGTGAATAACGCGATGATTTAACTAACTGGGATTTATAAAAGAGGAACTTTGTCGTCATTAACATAAAATACAAAACTTCTAGCCTATAATTATTAATTTTAATTTTTTTTAAAGTTCCGTCTCTCGTAAATCTGTAGCACCAAAGCAGGCAGACGACCCAAACCATAAACATTGCCTTAAACCAGGCGCATCCCCAGTCATACGAGGTTTGATATGGGAATCCTAGGCTAGTCTGAGGATTCAATAGGCTAAATATTTACAGTCAACATGCATAAAAGAACAATAACCACCCTCCCTATTGAGGTGTTAATGACACTGGAGTTTTGTTTTTTGCCTTTTTTTGAGTCTGCTACAGTAAAAAGAAACCTCGTTCCACAGTAAAAAAGGATTTTTCCTCTGTAAAAACCCTCCAGCATCTGATTTTTTTTTTAAATACCTAATTTTAAGTGCATAAACATTGCAGGTGGATTTACAAGAGCCTTAATTACACTTCTAACCCGTCCGTGAACAGTAATTTCTCCCTTAATTAGTTTTTATTTCCTTTTGCAGATTGAGTCTCCAAATTCTATAACTTGCCTGTATTTATGCCCAAACGCACATTTTGAAGGTAACGCTAAAAAATTACCTAATAAAATACAATACCCATCGTCCAAGAGAGAAACAGGGATGGATGGAAGGCCTTTTTAGGCCCACTGTTTCTTTAAACAGCGTTCACAATACACCAGGCTAACACTGTGGATTTAAAACGCTTTTAAATATTTATCAGACCTATTTTATCACCATATTCAAATGACACCTGGAGTGCACTCACCTTTATTGACAGTCTCTGTCCTGAAAGTCCATTTGCTTCGCAAAAGCCCCCCAAGCAGAACAACAAGGACTAACCGTTTTCATTCAGCTCATGTTTAGTAAAAAACCAAGCAACCTTAATCAGCATGCTGATTGCATCATCAACTAACAAATAATTTACTACTCTGAGCATTGCATTCCATTAAAAGCTCATTAAATTTTCTGTTCTCCAATGGGAGCTTTAGATTTTGAACTGCATGCTTTTGCTACGAATTATCACTTAATCCTTTTTTCCCCACAAAGCATAGTTGATAATTGCAATACCTAGATACACAAAAACCACGTAAACATAATCTCAGATTTTGATTTTTGTCGTAAATTCAAGATCTAGGGTGTCAGGGGGGTGGGTGGTGGTGTGTGTGCAACTTTGCAGATTCTCACTCAAGCAGCTCAACTTTGGTGAAATGCCCCACTTCCACGGAGAGGAAAGGTGGGTGATTTAGGTGTGGGTATGCTTTGAACAACTGCGGGCAGGGTGGGGTGAGCAAAAAGCCACTTCGTCCTAAGTTGTGAGAGATCACTTAAAGAAAATGAGGAAAAAAAGAAAGAGGTAAAAAACCCCGAGCCCCTTCTATTTAACTCGTATAAACAATGAACAAAAGGAAAAAAAGAACAAACACCAAACCATAAGATCACCCTTTGGGTTATGGAGCACAAAACTTCTTGCCTGTCCTAAATATCAGGGACTGCAGTCAGGATGCTCTGGGGGGCTCATGGGAAGAGCAAAAAGCTCATCTTCCTCAGCCTTGCATACTAAACTGCACATAATCATTATACTTCATAAATAAAATGCAAGAAAATGTCAGCCCCTAAATTAACATGCATCTTTGGATTGCTAATTGTGCTCATTGCAAATTTGGGTCATTTTGCATGAGTGAGTCTAATGTGGGGCTGAGATTGCCGTGTAGTGCAGTGGATTCCTCATTCCCTGTGCTAATCCCGCACTCGGTGATTGTGTCAGGTGCAGTTCTGTATGCTCCAGCAGCTGGTTCATCCTCATCAATGCAAATAAGGCAACTCCTACAATCAAAGCCTCGTGAGTCTAAAGCCTGATTGCTGAGGGCAGGCTAAAGCTGCACAGACTCACTTTCAAATCACACCAACTGACAAGACAACTGTAATGTCCCTCTGGTTCAAAACCAGTCTTTCTTCAAACAAAACAAAACAACAGCAAGAGAAAAATAAAACACAGAGACATGCAACCCCCCAAAAAAATACAGGAATACAGGGACATGCATCAGTTTGGGGGTACAAAACGGTCTTCCAGGTAGTTGGGTGACATAGAGTATAAGTATATATATATACACACACCCTCTGAACTTGAATAAAAGTCTGCAGTGCCGATAATTAACGTAATATTGGAATGTTTACGAGGAAGACGGGCAGCTAGTGATTACATGTCAAGCGCAGCCACCTCTTTTTTCAAGGGCGTTTCTCTAGGACTCTTCTGAAGCGCCCGTTCATCCTCTGGGGCACCCCGGGCAAGGGTTTCCCGGCGCCTGTCCCCAGGTTCCGACCCCAAAGGAGAGAGGGGTTTGGGGGGTGGGGAGGTGGAGGAGGGTGTGTGTGTCCCTCACCCACCCACTCACCTCTTCCTCCAGGGAAAACGCCCAGGAGACCCCCTTACTGAAATGTCAGACTTCGGTTGTAGTCCTAGCTGACTTCCATAGGAACCCCAAACAAGAGCAAAACGTTGTCTGAAAACGATTAAAGGCGTGGGAGGGACTGTAGAAACCCAAAGGCCACGCCAGTGAATCCGAATCAACGTATATAATACAGGCATATGCTATAAATATAATACATCGAACGATATAAATACGAAACGGGAAAATTAGCCTCCGCAGCAGGTTACAAACCCTCATGGACGGGGGAAAGCAGCCCCAGCAGCACCGCCCAGGGGCTGAAAATCCGGCGCAGGCAGTATTTGGTGCTGGAAAATCGC
>NW_010398968.1:711-967 GCF_000710305.1 Buceros rhinoceros silvestris | reverse complement strand
CATCTACCGCGGAGGGCTCTTCTTCCAGCCCCGCCGCTCCCGCGTTGTGGTCCGCTATGACCTGCGGGGAGAGGCCATCACGGCCGAGAAGGAGATCCCCGGCGCCGGCTACCATGGGCAGTACCCCTATGCCTGGGGGGGCTACACCGACATCGATCTGGCAGTGGACGAGACAGGGCTCTGGGTGGTCTACAGCACCGAGAAAGCCCGGGGGGCCATCGTCCTCTCCAAGCTGGACCCCGAGACGCTAGAGATC
>NW_010398968.1:0-415 GCF_000710305.1 Buceros rhinoceros silvestris | reverse complement strand
GGCCCTCAGCATCCCCTTCGAGAACCGCTTCCGCTACCTCAGCATGGTGGACTACAACCCCACCGAGCGGCGGCTCTTCGCCTGGGACAGCTTCAACATGGTCACCTACCCCATCCGGCTCTCCAAGGCGTGAGCTGGAGCCAGGGATGTGCCGGCTCAGCCCCTGTGACCCCCATGCGTGCCTCAGCACCCCGCGGCCCTCAGCATCCCCTTCGAGAACCGCTTCCGCTACCTCAGCATGGTGGACTACAACCCCACCGAGCGGCGGCTCTTCGCCTGGGACAGCTTCAACATGGTCACCTACCCCATCCGGCTCTCCAAGGCGTGAGCTGGAGCCAGGGATGTGCCGGCTCAGCCCCTGTGACCCCCATGCGTGCCTCAGCACCCCGCTTTGCTCCCCAGCTCCCCCCGGTGC
>NW_010398967.1:4839-7163 GCF_000710305.1 Buceros rhinoceros silvestris | reverse complement strand
CAGCCCCCGCACGGCGCCCCCGGAACGCCGCGGCCTGCGGGACACTTTATTTTGTGCCTTCCCCCCGTGGCGGTGCGTCTCGGGAGAAGGCTGGTTCTCGGAGGGCACTAGGGAGCGCCAGGGCGACCACGGTTCGCGACCCTCTTCTCCTGGCCCCAGTGAGGCAGTCCTGCGGGCAGGAACGCTCCTCGGCTTCGGGCCGCCACGCTGGCTGGGAGCAGCCCAGGGCTGGAGCTGGGATGTGAACAGGCAGCTGAGGGGCTGAGTCCGTGACCTGTTCAGCGGATGAGGGGGAACTTGGACGTGCTACAGCTCTGCCCCTCTCAGCATGTGCTCCCTGTTACTGAGACATAAAACTAAGCAGCAAACCCCAAACTGAACAGAAGAGGAAGGGCAGCAGGTTCTGTGAACCAGGGCTGCTGTGCTGGAAATGCTGCAGGTGGATACGGGTCCCGAAAGCAGCCCCCTGCAGCAGCCTGGGTGGGCGGGATGCTGGCCCTGAGCACTCACACGCTTTTCTGTGGCTGTAACTGTTCCTGGTGACTGATTCTGAGTGAGTTTGTGTGTGCGGCACAGATCCGGTCAGTACCGATTTGTTCGTTTCTCCCCCTCAGGTTTTTTGCTCTGACTTCCCTTCGCCTGCTGTTCCTGGTTGCATTTACCCTCATAGTCGTGCTTTGTCTAGATAAGTGGAAGCACAAAATCTGGCCTGAAATTGGAGGTAAGTTGCAACAATGGAGCTGATACCAGCAAATTGAGCAGCACTGCTTTTACCCCCAGAGGTGCAGAGGCTCTGCGACACCTGGAGCTAAAGTCCTGGAGCTCTTGCTCCCTGAGTCCAGACACAGGTTCTTCCTGGGGCAGGAAAATCCCAACCTGTATAAACACCAGAGGAGCTTTGCACCCTTTTGGCACTGGTACTCGTCTCATAATCGTGGCACGTCTCGTGTACATGAATGAGTGCAGACTCTGAACAGTGATTCACCTTCCGGTGAATTGCTCGGTACCAGAGCAAGAGGCTGAAGCACGTGTGGAATAGGTCTGGATTTCTTCTCAGGTTCTGTAATAAACCAGCTTCACGTTTTAGGGTGAGATGAGGCCCCGCTCTGCTGCTGGTAGAGATGTCGCATTCAGTCACCAAAGCCATTCCTCTGCCCTTTGTGCTGTTGCTGTATCGGGGATTACGCTGTTCTTGGCAGCTCGGGCTGTCGCTGGCTTTGCAGGACGGGCTGGTTTTGCAGCAGGGCAGGTGGTTTGTGTGCTCCCAGATGCGGTTCCTGAGCTAACCACCCAGTCTGCTCCCAGCTTTTTGCTCAGCTCTGTTCTCTAGTTCTTGGAAAG
This sequence comes from Buceros rhinoceros silvestris, assembly GCF_000710305.1. NCBI lineage: Eukaryota > Metazoa > Chordata > Aves > Bucerotiformes > Bucerotidae > Buceros > Buceros rhinoceros. The sequence goes on along the minus strand of NW_010398967.1, from coordinate 5,822 downwards.
ATGTTAAAGCTTTCCTCATTCCTCGCAGCGGCTCGGCTCAGGCCCTGGGGTCAGAGTGCTCCAACTCCTGAGGACGAGCCTGTCCAGCTCCCTTGTAACCTGATTTTGATTGTCAGGTACCTGGTACATCCCAGCCTGGGTGAGGAAGTCTCAGAAGGCCCCAGCCTGCGATGTCTCTCTGGAACGAGCTGTTCTCCCTTCCCCATCTGGCGTGCGCAGGGAGGGCGGGAGGTGAGGGGGTGGGTGGGTTCTGCTATTGCCTGTCAGTGTCACCAGCCCTCCCGACAACATCCCACAACTCCTGAGCAGCAACGAGGGGGCTCACAGGCTTGTACTGTCACACGAACACGTTCAAAATGTCATATGGAGTGATGCATCTGCCTTCTTAATTACAGTTCATGTCTTTTCCAGCAAATTAAAGCTGTCCTTGAATCCCCAGAGCTACGTGTTCTCACAGCAAATTCCTCTCAGCTAACTCAGTGTCTGTTCTTCATGTTTTAGTGGCGAGACCTGGCGAATTGGACAGTGAGAGGTAGGAAGCTAATGGGCTCCTCTGCTGTTGCGTGCTGTGCTGTGACACCCTGTAATTGTTACCTGCATGTGCTCATGATGTTGGCTCCTTGGAGCGAGGAAGGAGGGGGGAGGAGGGAGCTGCCTGGGGAGGGAGGACGGAGCCCTGGACTCTGGCTGGCCCAAGCCATTATACTGTGCCCAGCCTTTGTCTCCACCCTGGCCCCCGACAGTGCTGGAGTCTTGTAAAACTGCCCCCGCCACCCCCCTGCACCCTGACATTAGAGGTGCTGCCTTAGAGCGATTCCTTTTGTGACGGCCTCCAACAGCAGGAAAGCAGCGTTTCTTCTGGAAATAATGAGGTCTTCTGTGGGAATGTTTAACAAGCTTGTTCCAGAGGTTGTTCCTGCATAGTTATGACCTGACTGCAGCGTTAATGACGGGTTGAGAGGCGATGGGGTGTTGTCTTGATA
>NW_010398967.1:2189-4736 GCF_000710305.1 Buceros rhinoceros silvestris | reverse complement strand
GCTGGGGTGTTGTCTTGATAATAACCCCCGCCTCTCCCCAGGCACACCTTGCTGCCAGCCGTGCTGGGCGTTCAGCTCCTGATTAAATCACTTGGGCTGTTGCCAGATGACTATATTTAATTTTTTTTTTCCAAGAGGCCCAGGTACAAAAGGAATTGCTCTTCCTGACTGTCAGGTCCTTGTGACTAGCAGTTAAGAAGCACCAATGTCAAAGGTGATGCCTCCAAAGTGACCAGATGTACTCGGTGAGGTACAAGGCTGCTCGTAGCCCTTGTGCAGAATTCTGGAGAGTTGCAGAAAAAGCAACAGATTCACTTGATCTGCTTCCGCATTGCCCTTTCCCTGCAGCAGATGGAAACTAGCCTAAGCCAAGAGACCCGCTGGTGAAATTACTGCTCCCCAGCTGCTGTGGGAGAACTGGGCCCAGCAGCGTGTACCACATGTAGAAGTGCTGGGTTTGGCCGGGCGGTGTGGTGAGGGACGGGTGACCCTCATCCCTAGAGCTCTGTGCCGGGGCAGGGGGAAGAAGGGTTGAGGCGGGTGTTGGTAACAAGTGCCTTCTGCAGTGATGTCAGTGCAGTAATTTCTGTTCCCGAATTCTTCCCTTCGCTGCAGCTGGGGATACGTTCACCCGCGGCTGCTGGGTGTGCCAGAGCTCTGCCACCATTTGGCCGAGGGGTGGGTGGCTTGGACCAGCTTCTTCAGTAACCTCTTCATTTTCAAGAGGCAAAACCCCGGCAAGGTAAGAGCGTACAGACCCTGGCAAGTAAAACGTTTGGAGTGGAGGTTCTGCTGACCGCTGGCAATCTCTTGCAGAGGGCCCAGCCTGGGCCAAACGCGTTCGCACATGGGAGGTCCCCATGGGGAGGGTCGGGAAGCACAGGCAGAGGTATCAGGTGGTGGAGGAGGGAGGAGGAGGCGAGTGTCGGCATGTTGGCTGTGCTGGTGAAGTGACAAGGCAGCTGCTCCTTCCGCAGGGTTCTAGCTTGTGACTGGCTGCCAGACTCATCTCCCTCGCTGGGTTTTAGCTGTGTGAGAAAGTGTGTCAAGCTTTTTTTTTTTTTTTCTTTTGCTTCTTTTTCTGAGGCTTATGCAAAGAGGAAGCTGTGACTCGGTGGCGCTGTCCCTGTCCTTGTCCATTGTGCCTTGAAGGGTCTGTCTTAACCTCTTCCTTACTCTTTGGAAACCTGCTTTGGGAGGCTCCTTGCACTTGAGGCAGAGGCCCCGGTCTGGTGCCTCTCTGAAGCCGGGTACATCCCGTGTCCGTGTGAGCCCTGGGGCAGGTCTGAGCACTAGGAAGGCTTCGCTGTCGTTAGGGTTCTTATGACCTGACCTGGAATCCGCAGAGAACAAGATGGTCAAGAACTGAGTGATCCACTGTTTACCCCCGGAAACTCACTGTCCTCCATCTCTTCAGTTTTGCCTTCTAGTGTGTGGAGTCTTTACCTTCCTGGCTGTCCTGGGCCAGTACATCCCCGGGCTCGTGCTCTCGTACCTGCTCTGTAAGTAGATCTCGGTGCCAGTACAGGCTTACGAGCGAACGGGGTAGAGATGAGTGGGATCAGAAGGTCCGAGGGACGGGGCTCTTGCTCAGAGGGAAAGCTTGTCTGAATGGCTTTAAGATGTGAAACGACACGTTCTGCCTGGAATGTGGTGGTTCTCGACCGGTACTCAAAGGTCTCTGGTCCGGAGAAACCATGTCTGGGTGCGCAGATCTGAGCACTGACGGCTCGGCCTCAGTTGTGTTGAAGTGGCAGAGGTGGTCGCTGCGGTTCTGATGGCCCCCGCAGCGTTGCTCCATGCTCAGATCGCGCGTACTCTGTGTGACACTGCAGAACGGGCAGGATGTGTGCCAGGGTGCCATCCTGAACAAACCTCTAACCGGCGTTCCCACTTACCCCAGTGCTCCTCCTCCTGCTGTGGCCCCTGGCTGTGTACCACAGGCTGGGGCAGCGCATGTACATGAAGCTGGAGCCAGCTCTGCAGCGGCTGGATTTCAGCGTTCGAGGCTACATGATATCGAAGCAGCGGGAGAAGCAACGTAAGTTCTGTTGTGTTTTTCTGACCCTCCCGACACCGACCCTTGGTGCCTGAGGCAGCCTGTGGACTGAGCCCCTGCTCTCGGAGCGAGCAGGACGGGGCTGCCTGGCTGGCTTGGCCGTTGCCCCAGCGCCCTTGGCAGATCCCTGCGCTGCTCTGGGCAAGAAGCAGTGCAGCTCTGCCTCTGTGGGCATCGCCAGGGAGCAGCTGGCGTGAGCAGCTCGTGGTGCTGAGCCGCTCCCTTTCTCAGCTGCCAGAACCGCGTGTTCCATATTGCGGTTGCACTGAACAAAGAGAAAGGGCTCGGTGCAAGGTGCTGCTAAACATGTTCATCTCCGCAAAAGCTCTGCAGCAGCCCGAGTCAGCGATGGTCACGTTGCTCTGCCATGGAACAAAGCGTGCTGTGCTGTGCTGTGCTAAGGCCAGGGTCGCCAGCAAGGGGGTTTGTGTAAGGCGGGTCCCGTGCAGAGCCCTGTCCCGGCAGCAGTGGTGAGCTCTGACTCTGGG
>NW_010398967.1:748-2071 GCF_000710305.1 Buceros rhinoceros silvestris | reverse complement strand
CTCTGGTTTCTGGCAGTGCGTCGCCGATCCCTTCATCAGGAGGCTGCGGACGATGGGAGCGACAGTGAAGAGGAGCTCGCTGCATTCTGCCCCAAGGTAACGGAGAGACTCGGCAGTAGAAAAGCTCAGCTGGGAACAAACCTGCTGCACCTCATGGACGTGCCGTGCGTGGCCTGTACCCAGCACGTTGTAGCTGCGCTGTGGTGGAGATCAGATGAGGGTGTTCTCCTCTTACAAAGGCTTGCCCTGTTCTGTCTCACTAGTCCAGAGTTGCTTGTACCCTCTACAGTCCCCTCGTAAAGTGTGAAATGAGCCTCAGATACCAGCCTCCCACGGGGACTGGCTGTAACTGGTGGCCGCTGGATCATGTTCTGTCTCGAGGCATGGGAATGAGCTTTCCTGGATTTGACGCTTTTGATTTTATCTCGTGTTCCACAGCTGGACGACTCTGTGGTTGCCAAGGAACTCACCATCTCTGACTCGGAGCATTCGGACGCTGAGGTTTCCTACACCGAGAACGGGATGTTTAACCTCTCGCGGGGCCAGACTCCCCTGACAGAAGGATCCGAAGGTGAGGGGAGACGGGCAGCTCTGGAGGCATGAAATGCCGACCAGCGCCGGTGTGACGGGCTGGGGGAGAGCGAGTGCCTCCTGTCCTCGAGGTGTAGCTGTTCAGCGTCTGTCTTGCTGGCTAAGGCAGGAGGCCACTGCCTGTGTTCTCAGAGCAGAGCGTCCCCCTCCCTTCCTGAGGGGCTTCAGCAGAGCCACGGCAGGTCCCGTGCCGGGGTCTGGCGTAGGGGTACAAGTTGCGGCCCCCACTGTGGGAGGGGCGAGCGGGGACCCTTCCTCTGACAGAGGTGTCTGGTTTGTCATCTACGCTCCCTGCTAGGGAACCGGGGGGTCAGCAGACACCCCGAATGGCTGCGAGGGGAAAGGAAAGAATTTGGTCTATGGGAGGGGGAGGGATGGCCTGGGGCGGTGGTGGCCCCGCTCTGCCACGCTGCCCTCGCTGCGGGGCCTCGGGTGTGCGCTGTGCATTCAGAGCACTTTCTCCTCTTCCAGACCTGGACGGGCACAGTGACCCAGAAGAGTCTTTTGCCAGGGATCTCCCCGACTTCCCTTCCATAAACCCAGAAGCAACCGGCATAGACGACGAGGATGACACCAGCATCGGGATCCCCAGCCTGGCGTACCGCTCACAGGCCATGGAGGATCTGCGTCTCCCGTACGAGCAGGGGGAGCCTGGGGCGCTGCCCTCGGTGCAGCACCTCACCGACAACATAGCCGGGTTTGTCACCCGGGGGATGATACAGCTCGCGCTGT
>NW_010398967.1:0-618 GCF_000710305.1 Buceros rhinoceros silvestris | reverse complement strand
CCCTCAGCCGGGCTCCTCGCGCAGTGACAATCCTCAGAGGGGCGCAAAGACTTTGCTGAGGGCGGGCAGCTCGGACTTGGACACTGATGCGGAGGGGGATGACTTTGAACTGCTGGATCAGTCCGAGCTGAACCAGCTGGATCCCGCTGGTTCGCGGGGCCAGTAAACAACCCCGTCGCTTCCCGCTGGTTTTCTGTTGCGCGTCGTGGAGGGAACCCTGGGATGAAAGGCCTTGCGCAATTCCTGGATCGTCTCCTGTGTGAGCCTGCGGGCCGCGGCAGCCAGCCCTGGCTGGGAACACCACTGTGACTCGTGACTGTAGCCTCGCTTGGATGTTCAATAAAGTGCACTGGTCGTTCCTAGGGAAGGGCGTTGCTGAGAGCTCCACAATCACCTCGCGTTGCCCCGCACGTCTGCCAGGACGCTGCTTGCTCCGAACTTCCTCACCTCAGACAGTACACGTGGTGTTGCAGCGCTGGAGGCCGCCGGTCAGACCGACCCAGCGTCGCCCAGGACAATCCCGCACCGACCTCCCCGGGCCGAGCCAGGTGGCTAGTTTCCCCTCAGACTGTTCTGTCCCGACGATGGCTGTTCCCCGCTCCCGAGATGTGCACAGAA
>NW_010398966.1:1002-6234 GCF_000710305.1 Buceros rhinoceros silvestris | reverse complement strand
GATTTATGGTTCTCATTGTTTCCTGAATTAATTTTATTTTCTTTCACCCCTTTAATCCAAAATCCTCTTTTGCTGGTTTCTTTTCCTTGCCTGGAGTCCTAAGCCCCATTGCCTTATCAGCCAGAACATTTCAACTCCTTATTTAGCTCTCAGAGAGACAATATCTCTTCTGAGGCTATATTTGTATCTGAGATGAATTGTCACATTGTAAACCTACTGGTCCTTTTCAAACCACAACACAACAGTACATAAGATATTATCTTTTGGTAGATTTGAGCTGGCTTTGATTGGTGTATTAAGCTTATTCCTCTCACAGAAGAGCAGGCAAACTCTAGGAATAATTTTTATGTAAAGTAGCAGATGATCAGAAAATCAGACAGATTTTGGCCATACTTTCTAAAGTTTATTTGTGTGCAAGGAAAACATAACCTACGATAAGTTTCAATCACATCTCTATTACAGTAGATATCAGGAAAAACTAGGAAAGGACTTAAATATATCAAGTTCAGGTATAGTTTCAATGAGTCAATTAATGCCTCTGACAAGCAATTACAGGTCCGCATAGATAGCCAAAATCAAATAAAGAGAATCAGCAATAGATAATCAATGCTTAGATATCCATGGAGCTGCTAATTTCCTAGATGTATACCAAAATAAGACAATCTTCTGCTTGCATCTAAGAAGTGGATAAAACTGTAAAACCATTGGGTAAGAATAACAAGATCGCAGAAAATTAAACTTTTCAAAATTATATTGGAATTTCAGTGACTGATGGGATGTTGAGATATCTGAAGAACTTAGAAGGGAAAAAATAATAGAATTTATGTATAGAGGTTTAGGCAATGGCAATGATTGTCCTTCAAAAGAGCTAGAAATTCCCATGTGAGAGAAGTGGGAGACAGGCAGTTCACAACAAATAGCACTTAGCCATTGTCCCTGCACTACAGTACTTACAAGCCCTAAACCTGGTGGAAAAAGCCCAAAAACCCTAACGCCTGCATGTTTTCTTTTTCAGATTTTTTTTCAGATTAATATTTTGTTCATATAAAACATTCATAGCACTAGAACCACAAGCAAGCCACATATTGTAAAATTGTCAGTCATACTGTGTAGGGTAGGTGAATTATTGTTTATCAGGAACTAAATTAATACATATCTTGGTTGTCGATCTTTTTGAAAGAAATTTCATTTAACTTTTGCCACAACTGGAATGGGTAAGGGAACAATTCCTATACTACAGATACACTGATAATAATCTATGTGTTTCTGTCATAATTCGTTGTATTCATTGAGCTGATGAACAGATTCCCAGGTTTCATGGTTACTGTATTTTTACCACCAGATGTGTCTGTAATCAGATTTTGTGGGTTGTGAGCAGTCAATAGCGGTAAATGTTCTTCATCTATTTGAAAAATAGGTAATGGGATTACAAGTAGTTTTCATTATTTTCCCATCATCATTCCTTGTTCATTCTTTATATGCAATCTTTTTTATGTATCTTTCTTTATATGTAACCTTTCAAAACAAGAGTTTTTAATGGTGTATGTATACAAATATGACGTGAAGACCACAGAGTTTCAGATCTGCTGAGTAACCCTCTTCCAACCCTTTTCATCCTTTTCACATTCACTTCTTCCCACTAAGTTAACATACTTTTTTTCAAATGCTCACTTAAGTTTTGTTTCATTGTCTCTAGCACCACAGAACTATTTAATGGCCTCTGCTACTTCAGGGTCTTAACTTGCCCTTTTTCCTGTCTGCTTTTCCCATCTACTAAAGGAGAAAATATTGTTTCTACCCTTTCTGTTTGCCAGAAGAAGGGAGACTTGAGGTTCTCTGAGTGGCTGAGTTAAGAGCTACTACAGTGGAGAAAAATAAGAGGGAATGCATCAGGGGAAATTGATACAGAGAAAAATGCCCCCTCTCTAATATCATAAAACCCCACAACAGCTTTGTTTATTTCCAAAAGGCAACTGAAGCACCAGGACAGCTTCTGTTAGTACTGTTATACAATGGAAAAGCAACACTGATAGTAATGATACCTGAGGTTATTTTACCTTTGTTTTTCCTCACTCTTCAGCTGGCAGCAGCAGATCTAACCAGCTACTGGTTCACATTCTTCACTTGGACACCTCCGGTTAGTATGGTGGAAGCCAACTGGACCTAACTTGAGAGCACTGGTGGGGTAACTAAGTGGGGAATTTGGACTACATCATTGATACAAACTTTGGATTGTGGCAGAAACAGGAGCATCGAGGTAGAGTAAAGGGTAGGAAATGCAGCTGTAGCTCAAAATATCTCATCTTCCTTTCTCTCTGACAATCACTGCTTCTTAACAGCCACTCAATCATTGGTGCACCCTGCTTTCTCTCACAACACTCATGGTAGTGTTATTAGAGCTGCACTACAGACATCCATAAATTATCTGTTCCATTACATGTCGTTAGTCACCTAAGATTACCAGTCCCGTAGATGCTATTGGTATGAGCTCTGAGAAATTTCAGTGCTAATACCAAAGGCACTGACTGGGTAAACTTAAATTCTGAAAACCAAGGGGTCAAAGCCAAAACAATGCAGCAGCTGTTCATACTGGAGCAACAGAAAGAAAAAATGAATCACCGTGTCTTAAAATATCTTTCCTCATTAAAAATCATGTCTGTGTGGTGTGTCTTCCTTCTTGAAAACCCTGCGTCATTAAAAGATACTTTTACTTTTTGTTATACAGTTTTCTGACCATTTCAGAGATTCTTTAACCTCCCACCAGTTGATCTACCTTGTGTAGAGTAATGAAGCTAACAGAAAAAATATGCAACTTTCTATCTAGATGAATGATAGGCAAACTCTTATTCAGGATACAAACCTACTTCCAATTATAGCTAAAAAAGAATACCTTTAATTTAGGTGAGATGTCAAGCTTACTCCCAGTACATAAATATATCAGACTGCACATAATGTCATTATAAATATGTATGACAAAGTCAGTCACAAAGTGAAACAAACTTTCCTGAAGAACATTGTTCTTATCGGTCATGGAAATGTACACGTGGATTGGGACAATCCTCAGTATCAATATAGGCTGCAGGCTGATGGGACTGAGAGCAGCACTGAGGAGAAGAACTTGGGAGTACCAATTCATATAAAGCTGGACATGAGCTGACAATGTCCATTTACAGCCCAGAAGGGCAACTGTGTCTTGGGCTGCACCAAAAGAAGCATGTCCAGTGGGTCAAGGGACGTGATTCTGCTCCTCTGCTCTGGTGAGACTTGGAGTCCAGCTCTGGAGTTCTCAGCACAAGAAGGACATGAAACTGCTGGAGCAGTTCCAGAGGAGGGACACAAGAATGATCAGAGGGGTGGAACACCTCTGCTATGATGACAGGCTGAGAGAGTTGGGGTTGTTCAGCCTGGGAAATGGAAGGCTCCAAGGACATCTTACTGCGGCTTTTCAGTACTTAAAGAGGGCTTATAAGAAAGACAGGGAAAATATTTTTAGCAAGGCCTATTTTGGTAGGACAATGGATAACACTTTTAATAAAGAGGGTAGAATTAGACTGGACATAAGGAAGAATTTTTTATGACAAAGGTGGTGAAGTAGTGGCACAGGTTGCTCAGAGAGGTGGCAGAAGCCCCGTCCCTGGGAACATTCAAGGTCAGGTTGGATGGGACTTTGAGCAACCTGATCTGGTGAAAGATGTCTCTGCCCATGGCAGGGGGAGTTGGTCTAGAGGATCTTTAAAGGTCCGTTCCAGTCCAAACCATTCTATCATTCCGTGATTCCATGAGGGGTCTACTCATCTTTCCTTGAATGAAATAGGGATGTTGAATTTAAAAGGCTCTCAATAATACTTGCAAACTGTTTTGTGATTTTTTTTAAAAAGAGCTAGAAAAGCTATGCTAAACCATGATTCTTTTTTTCATTATATTACACTCTGTACTTTTTGTTTGAAAGTATAATGAAATATTACATTATCCTATAACATCTGAAACTACTACAAAATATTAGGGAGGTGAAGGAAGGGAGGTGAGAAAAGGTGGGCAAAGATAGGATGAAAGAATCCAAAGTTTCATCTATGCATGATTTTATGAAGCTTATTTAATTCCAGCAGGCCTTGTGAAACAATTCTATTTTTTTGACAAGTAACCCAGACTAACACATCAGTATTGTTTCATATTTTTAAGCTGCAGGTATTAATGTATAATTAGAGTGGGATTCCAACTTAAAATTATAATTTGATTATTTAGAATTTTGTTTTAAGTGAAATTTGCGCAAGGTTAGATTAAAATTCTCTGAAGAGACCTTTTCAGTTTATTAACTGAAGTGGCTGGAAAATAGCATGCCTAGACAAATCTTTGTTGCATTCATCAGCAAAACTCTTGATGACTTCAAAAGTGTTCAGGTTCCTCCAGAGAAGGAAGCTCCTCTGAGAGGTCAGTTCCTCTTAGTCTTTTTGTAATATACTTGAAAATACTTAGGAAGCCATTACCCACTGCATTTGGTTCCTCACCAGAGGTGCTTCCACATTTATCCTGGTGTGCAGCATTGATAGTGTGAGCATAACTTGTCTGTTTCAGCAGTACACAGGTCAGTGTAAGTCATATCAGAGACAGCAGTCACTTCCAGTGGAGGTGACAGAAACTAACAGTGGAATAAATCAATCACAACCATTTATCTAACTGTAACCATCTCACACCATTGATTGCAATACCTCTTCTCAGAGGGCAGGAACTCATAGCTCAGTGACAGTAATTTCTTAAAACACTAAGAATGTAAGGCATCTGTGTGATTTCCTAAAAGGTCAAAAATGAGGCTAGCCAGATCTGGCAGGGAAAGTAAAAAGTCTGTCAAGTCATATGGTTCAAGCAATGCATTTAAATGGAGAAATACATGAGTGTCCTCTGTTTCAATTGGCTCCTCAACTGATGAATTTTGGCATATTCACTAGTAACACACCAATTTCTTCTCTGAGGATTTTCTGGCTTATTTCCTGATAAAAATAAAAAAGTAAACAAGCAGATGTGTCTGCTTCCTGGTCTCACGATCTCTTCTAAGTTTCTCCTCATTATTCTTCAGTAGTTACTCCATTGATCTGAAGGCGTAACCACTAGAGCTTCAGCAGGGAGGGGAGACATGCCTGATAATTTGTTCCAGATGTTTTATATTTTCTGAAGCAATAAATTGCTGAGTGGTGATTTATACAAATACATATTATACTATTACATACTATATATAAT
>NW_010398966.1:0-891 GCF_000710305.1 Buceros rhinoceros silvestris | reverse complement strand
TATTAAACTATATATTATATTACTATGTATTATACTACTATATACTACTTATTCTAATAGAGAGGTGTCATGAATGTTGAAAGGCAGGCATTACTCTTTTTTAATTAGTACTTAGATTTTTAGTAGGGTTTTGCTTGTCTTCAAACCCCAATAATTACTTCTTTTTTCCACCACCTTCTTGCTCCAGTCACTCACTGTTTCTCATCTCATCTCTGATCCACTCATCTTTGTGCAAATCCTGTTCTCTCTTCATATACCAAATTTGAGAATAACACTCCTTAAAATCTGAGTCAACCCTACTGCAAGTCCAGATCTCGAGACAGTTTAAATAATGATCTTATTCATTGAAGATTTCACAACTTTGTTGACCTAAGGCAACTTTTATTCTCACAAGATATAATAAAATATTCCAGCAGTAAATTTCAGTTTCATAGATTTTAGAGTTTATGAGAGTTATGATAATTTTGATTGTAATGCTAACTACTAGCATGCACAAATGATTACACATATGGAAGGTTTTGCCTCAAAACCAGTAGAAGCTAGATGCTGGTCTCCACTTTAGATAGTTCTCTGAAGGAGAAATGTGCCATTGCTTAATCCAGATGCAATCCAGTATTTTATTATATAAACAGTCACATTACAAGCACTGGTATTGTTCTTGTGTTTAGTTATGAATAAGCAACATGGCTGAAAGTAGCAGAGTCTAACTGATTTATCTTCTTGAACAGTTGCTTGAATTTAGTAAAGCAAATTTAAGCTACTGATTTCTTTTGAAATTGAATCAAAATATCATACCACTTGGGCAACGATTCCCATTAATTTTCCAATAGGTGCCCAGTATCAATGTTTTTCTCTCTTGCTGAATATTGTCGCGGTTTGAGAAGGGGGGCA
>NW_010398965.1:6131-6788 GCF_000710305.1 Buceros rhinoceros silvestris | reverse complement strand
TTAAAATATATATAATTATATACAATACTATTGTTAAATTTCTTTTCTCCTCCACATATTCTTTTCATTAGATGAATACTTTGTCATTTACTGCATGGTCTGGGTCCTCTGAGATGTTCGACAGCTGCTGAGAAATGTGTCTAGGTCCTCATAAGGGAGACTCAAGACAGCATCCCTTGGACGGCACTGAGAAGGAACTGGGAAGGAGATGAATAACTGCCACAAGAATAAAGGCTGTATTAGCTGGAAGAATGAACTGAAACCAGTCCAGCATTATGGGCCTGGAACTTTGATTCTTCTCGGAGCATCTCCGCATTTAAATTCAGCCTCCCAGACTGCAAAAGCAGAGGAAAAGGGAGAGCATGGTATGCCACCCAGGAAGTGAGGCTGCTAGCCCAGACTGCTTTACACATCTCTAGTTTTGCTGTTTAGCGTTTTAGGAAACTTAATTCTCTTGGGCTTCTACCACTACCAGTCACTCCTTTGATTCTAACAGATGAGAAAATTGTTGGGATTCCTCATCTCTGCTAAGGACCCTTATGAAAGGTACTCAAGGGAACTCGAGAAGAGTTCTCTCCCTCTTCAGCTTAACGGATGACTTCTATCTCAGAAATCCAAGGAGATTTTCAAAATACTCTGAATTATTTTTGTAGGGAA
>NW_010398965.1:1788-6055 GCF_000710305.1 Buceros rhinoceros silvestris | reverse complement strand
AATAGTAGCAACTTACATTAATTTACAAAATTTCAAGTTCCATGAAGTCTGCCTGTTTCTAGAGTAAAGCAAAATGCTATGGTTACAGTGACCATGAAAAGGTACACTGATTAGTTTTTAATTTCATAAAATAACCACAAAACATTCTTCCTAGAAAACGTACATCTTTACTCCAGTCCCTACACTGAAAACCTAGTCTGGTTGCCAATACCTGGGAGCTGCAGTGTTTCCAGCACAAGAAGTTCTCCTGCAAGCTCTTATTCAGTAAAATTCTTGCCGAGCTGATGAATGCAGCTGCTACTGCTACGCAGTGCCGGCAGCTCCTCACAAAGGTACCAGCATCTTCACCCCTTGCTGCAGAGGTGAGAGCGCACGAGGCTCAGCCTTGCAGCAAAGGGAGTCTGCTGAAGAGGGGTGATTCTGCACCGCTGACACAGACTGGCAGGTGTATCTCCACATGTCCTTTCCACAGGATTATTTCCACCACCAACCCCTGCCAGCTGCCAGATAACTCCTTCAAGCGACATGGTGTGCCCAGAGCCCCACAGTGCCCTTTTGTCATCCGCGCATTGCTGTGCGAGGGGTTGGCTTCCCCTGCGACACACTCTGACACCTTGTCCGTGCGATGGAACAGAACACTATTCTGACCACAAGAAGGCAAAGAGAGAGGCGTTTTTACACCCCACAACTGAAAGAAGGAATAGTTACAGAGCTACAGAGGTGGGCTTGACATCCAGTGCTAAAAGCAGAAAAAAAAGGGAACATGACAAAAAGGCATTTCAGACGTGACAGAAGCAAGCAGTTGCTTCCTTCCTCCAAAACATAACAACAGGTAAAAGGTAGGGAGGAGAAATCAAGCCACATGTCGTACAAAATTCACTATCTACACTGTGAGAACTCATCTGAAATTTTGATTCGGGGAAGAGTAGCAAGCAGAGTATCCAGACACTGGCATCAGGGGAAGTGTCACCCAAAGAGAAAAAAACGCAACCCAGAGGGCTCTGCACATCTCCTCTCTGCAGTTTTGAGCCTGTAGCCAGCCAGCAATCCATTCATTTCCTTCAACAAAAGCCACAGTCCATAACTGTAACGTCCCCAATGTCACTGACCCACCGGCTTGGCACAGGCACTTACAAGTGCGACTGATTTTACAGCTGAAACGAGCAGAGTCCTTGCACGAAGGGGAGATGGGAGCCAGGAGTGTGGGACGCCCTCTGCCACTCTCATGCCCACATACAGACACAAGAACGGCAGCAGCCTGCAGACCAGACAACCCTTTGTCTGCTTTTCTTCCTAGAGCAGGCCAGTGCTGCCACAAAACAGCTGCAAGCTGGGGAGGGACTCGGTGCCGCCACGTTCATCGACTCAGCCAGGAGTCAGGCCAGAAGTCCTCTCTAATTCCTGGCTCTTTAACAGCAGCACCAAGGCACTCAGACAAAAACAAAAATCAGAGTATGTGCTGGCTCTCTCTTTATAAAGGGAATAATTAAATCAAATTAAAGGAAATCAGTTAGGCATCGGATATGCCTAGCTGAGTTTCTACATCATAAGCTACAACTCTTTCATTCGGTGCAGCTGGGTTTTAGTTTTCCATTATTTCTGCTCTAAGCCTCCCTACAGACAGCCCTCATACTGGTACGAATGAAAGCAAATGCACTGGATGCGTTAAGCAGCAGGGCTGTGGTGATCTCTCTGCCACAGGAGGGACATGCAGGCAAGTTCACCGTGACCCTCTCTGATGGAGGACTGCATCACTGTGAGGAGATGAGAAAGGAGGTAGGGAGGGAGTAGTGCTCCGTACAGTACAAGTACAGTAGCGCTCACCTGTACAAGTGAGAGAAACCCCAGGCAGGCCACGGCCATCGGGAGAGGGCAGATGACAGCTCACCTCTGCCTTTCCATGATCCTGTTTGCAGTAAAGGTTTGTGGGAGAGACATCTTAGAAAATCTCCCTGTACACCATTACCAAAAAGCTTCTGGTACCCTCCCCAGCAGAGAGGTTCTCCAGTCACTCGAGCCTTTCTTCACAGAAACATCACTGGTATCAAACCTGAAACCTTTCCCAACTTACCCCATCTCTATTTCCCGTGCACTAGACTCAAGAAACCTAGGCCCCAGCTAGAAATCTAAAAAAGGATTTATTTTCCACTACTGAGTGTATCTCAGTCAATACATCTCAACACCTTTAAGAGACCACTAAACCCTAAGTTGAAATAAAGCCCGTTTCACCGTCCAGGCTGTGGGTAAGCAAATACCGCGAGGATTTTCCCATTACATTGTTGAGCAAACACGGAGGAAGAGCTGCTCAACCTTCCCTGTTGCTTCCATAACGCCGTATCACCAGCAGTGTCCATTAAGTCTCCAGCAGGCAGGCAGTCACGGAACAACTGCCCTGAGCGGAGTCACTCGTGGTCTCACCAGCCACAGGCAATCCCCTGCTTGTGCCCTGGCTGGCAGCAGTGCTTACCTGCACCCAGAGGAAGGTCTGCCCACTCTCTCCAGTATTTTTGCTGCGGGACAGAGCCCCAGGATCTGAACTTAGGGCAGAAGAAACCAACACGATGCAGCACAGCATCGGCGTTAACTTTGCTGTGCAGAGGGAAGTGCTTGATGCTCAATACTCAGCCACGAAACATTCTACGTGTCTGTTGGAAAGGCAAGATGATTTATTATGTCCGAAAAGTTCACATCAGTGTTGTTTTCCATGGGAATCGTTGAGAGGCTGAAACTACAAGCTAGAGTTACACTAAGAAAATCTGTAGGCAGAATTTCTATAGATTCTTTATTTCCTTTCGTTACTACAGTTCATTACTTTATATCCTTTTATAATTTTGTCTGTAATGACCTCAGTGCTGGCTGCACTTAGAGAAACAATCTTCGGAACGCTCTGGCATAGACAGCCTCAAGTGTAGAGGGTAAAAGCAATGTTTCCTTTAATACCATAACATTGGTATTTTTCCCAGGATACCGCAAGTGGAATTGGAGAATGACACAATGCAGGTGATAATCTCTCCATGGTTCATATGCCCTGAGACTGTTGATGTCATTTGCTATGCTTGGGCATCTTGGCATCTTTGCACCTTCCTTTGGAAGATGTCCTTATCTTCATTAACTGCGAGCCATGAAACCAGCCCTCTTGAAGGAGAGCAACTGGTACCTGGTATCTTTATCCCACAGGTATTTCCTCACTCACACTCAGTAACTGCTGTTTATCTGTCTCTGCTCCTCTTCTCCTGTCCTAACTGCACGTATGCAATGCTCAATACTGTTCTTGTTTTGCTCTGCTACAGTCAGTGAGAGTTTCACCATCAATTACAAAAGGAGCCCAGTTATATATGTGACACGAGCCCTAGCTGTACTCCTCCATCCACTGACACCTTTTTTAGTTATTTCTCAATCTCACTTACATCATTTTGACTACTTTGGGGTCAATGTTTTGAGATCGATAACAATCACATTTGTTTCTCTTGGTTCTTCGTATGACTCAGCCAATTTCCTAAGCACGCCCCTTTTCGCCCCTGCCCAGCTTTGATCTCATCAATACTTGGCGTCAAACCCCACTTTCTTCGCTCGGGCTCTGACACTGATGAGCATGCAGGTTAACTAACTGGGCTAGGCACTGTCTGCCTCAGGAGAAGTGGATCTCAGCAACATCCCAGGTTGTACCAGAAAGAGAAAGTGGTAGATGTGACCTGGTGGCTGGCGTTTAAGCAAGCAATTTAATTAGCGGATTTCCTGGCAAACTCACAGTCTGCCTTCATGCATCACATCGCCTCAGCAGCACCAGCGTGCCCAGGTCCCCTGACCGATCTCCCTTCCCTGTTGAGCTTGTGCCACACAGCAGCACTTCAACTCTTCATTTTCTCTTGTGATCTCAAATGTTTTCTTAGTTTTCAAAGAACATTGGGAAAAGATTAAGACTGCAAAGTGAATCAAAACAAACGACAAGAAGCCACTGTTCAGTCTGCAAACAGCTTACGATGCAGACATCTGTGTCTTTGCCAGAGAAAGCTTCCCCTTACAGCAAGCCTGCCGTGTTATACTGACAAACCACTCTGGCACCGGTACAGTAAAACCTCTCTCCTGCTTCTCCTGCAAGTGAAAGCAGCCACATGGATGAAATTACAGCTTTGTCATTATGAACGTACTGGCACCAGGAGCATCTGTGGAACCGAGTCAGTCTGAGATAACATCACCAAGACATATCTGCAGCACAAACTTGCCACGCAGTTATCCAATCCCTAATTCGGTTACAGGCAGCCCAAAA
>NW_010398965.1:0-1716 GCF_000710305.1 Buceros rhinoceros silvestris | reverse complement strand
GCAAAAAACAGTGCCTGGGCATTCGCCGTTGTACCTGCGGGCCTTATTAATGGGCTGTCTACTCAAACATCCTCCAGCTGTTTTTGTCTTTCTGTGGACTGGAGGAGTGAAAATTTCCTAAGTATAAAGCTACGGGCTTAAAGAAAAAGAAAGATTATAATATAAAAATGTAGTTTTAGGTTATTGATTTAAATTTAGATGTAATTTCCTTTTTTGCTAGTGAAAGCAGATTTCATGCAGCTCTTACATATGCTCTCTCTGCTTCATATTTTATGAGCTATAGTAATGATTTTCTTCAAAACACTGCTTATACGTATATTGCTTCTGTCTCGTAAAAGCTGGATCCTTTGCAGCAATGGAAAGGAAATGTTTTCATGATTGAACTACACTCTTGGGTGTAATTATGCTCTATTGTGCTTTTCAAACGTTGAAGTAATAAATCAAGTGAAGTGGAAAGATGTCAGCGAGATGACCCACCTCCTTCAACAAACGGCTTTACTCGTAGGAGTGCAGGGAAGAGACCAGGCTACCAAGATGACATTCGATTTCTTGCTGAAAACTGACCACTTAGGAAACGTTCCTGAGCAATGGGGGGGGGAGGTGAAATCAGTTTTTCTTATGTGTGCCTAGTCGGAACACTGAAAAGAAAGCTTTCTTCAATGTGTACAGGAGGACCTTGCACAGCTTGTTTTTCATGAGGTATTGGGGGTAGATAGAAGGTCTTGTGAAAAAGAACTGCCAGCGTTCTGGAGATGCCATTACTGTGACCTTGTGAGTGCAGAATTGAGTGGACAAGCTAGGACCTTGGTTTCTGCAGGACAGAGAATCCGAAGCTGCGAGAGGTTGGTGCAACTTGTCAAATTTTCAGCAAACTCCTTGGTGGTTACCTATCTTTAAAATCTGCCTTGGTCATAAACTGGGACATCCAAAAAACAAAATGTGATACTAAACCCAGGATAATAGGAAGGTTATCAACAGTGGAAACCCAACAGAAGGGACAATGTTAAAAATTCTGAAGTGCATAAAACAACTAAATTAAGCCCAGGTACTGAAAAACAGAATGAGAAGATATATAGGATACACAGGATGCTTAGACATACTGCGAGAAGCAGCAAGAAAAGACATGGTCTGAAGAATGGTCTGAAGAATGAATACTTGGAGTTCTGGTAAATTATGTGTTTTCCTCTATGGAGAAATCTTGGTGACACTGTGTCCTGGTTTAAGACAAAGAAGGTTGGGTTTTGACTGTCACATCAAACCACCAGTGAGCAGCTCTCCCACATATGTCAGCGCATGTCGCTGGCTGTGGAGCTTTTGGCAGGCTTGGTGTTTCTTTAACAATGGTGTGGAGATCACACCTTTTTCTCCTGCATCTTGGACCAGCTGCGACTCCCCTTCTTGCCCGAGCTCCCCTTCTTGCTGATTGCCGCGGCCACCCTGTGCTGCCGTTTTCCCGGCTGCTGCGATGGTCAACTCCGCCTGCCCAGCCCCGTGCGTGGACAACCGCTGCGGCCGCTGCTGCGCCCTACTGCCATCCTGCCCCCGCCCCGTGCCGCTGACACTGACCTGACGGGTAATGTGTTCACTGCTGCTGTTTCCTTCACTGCGGTCTGAGTGCACCCCCTTCTCCTCCTCCTCCTTTCACCTGTTCTAACCCTATACCACTTGTTAATACCTTGCTGTTCTGTACACAATATCTTCCTATTGTTATTAAAA
>NW_010398964.1:0-6264 GCF_000710305.1 Buceros rhinoceros silvestris | reverse complement strand
TTCCAGCAGCAAATTATGTGTCAAATTTAAGTGTAATCCCTTCAAATATTGTATGTATGCACTTGTCTTATATCTCCACCCAGACTCAGTGAGGGACAGTTAAGATTGATAGGTCACATTCCCTGGCACATGTGTTATTGCAGTTCCAAGGATGACGAACTAACATGTGGGAAAAACAAACAAATATCCAACATATGGCATTAATCAGTAGCATCTCAATCAAAATAAGGATTGTAATGTATTGCAGAACACTTGGAAGGATGAAATTGAGATCCAATGCTTGCGAAAAGACTCTAATTCTTCTACACAAAGACAAAAGAGTATGTCCTCTGAAATGGTTCAACAGTGAACAGTAGATGTGAAGGAAAAACTTTTACAATAATTCGCAATTCTGGCTAGATCAAAAGCGTAGCTCACATAGGAAGGTATGATATTAAGCACTTTTACTCATTTCTTTTGTAGTAGTATTGGTAATTTTCACTGCAAAAGGAAAATCAAGATGTATTCTCTGGGAGCACTTCTGAACCTGAGCACGGAGCAGCTGTGCAGAATTCCTTCCTTGAACAAAAAATAAATTGGAGCCTGAGCAAGACATTACTTGGTGATCCCCAAATCCATAAATTTTGCCACAGGTTGGTATTTAAGTTTATACAGCGGGTAGGTTTAAATGGGTGACTTTTCCTTTGGGGGAGCAATTTTGGGAAGCAACTGTATACTAAAGAGAGATCCATTTTATGATTCCACTTTAAAATGTGGTTATCTAAATTAGGCTCCAAAAATATCTTACTGTATCACCTTATAAAAATCTTGTGACTTCCTCATGCTCGGGCCCTTTTGCAAACAGACTGATGACAGAGTGGTAGCTTTAGCTAATGAAATAAGGACTTGAGACTTCTGGTTTTTTGGTGGGTTGGTTTTTTATGGGTGTTTTTTTTTTTTGGCTTCACATGAAATTTTCAAATTTCACTGAGATTTATAGTTAGATCCTGAAGATCTAGCTAATTTATTTATTTGGGGACAGAAATATAGCTTAAGCAGCCTTTCAGGCATTTGGCATTTTTACTGTGCTGGATGACATTTACTTTATGGAAGGTAATGACTGTGTATCTAGCTGCTTGATTTTTGGCTCTGCTTCCTCTGTAAGGCAGGCTGTACTTGAATCATCTTCTATTTCTATGTCACGACCCAGTGGATCACGTCCTTGCAATCAAATCAGATTGGGAAGGGAAGAAAAAGAGAAAAACATATCAACAAAAGATCAAAAGGGCTAAAAGAAAACATCCAAGCTACATCACTAGTGCAGCCTGTCGAACTTCAGTGCTTGATCGCTTTGTTTTGCGTTCCTTCCTTCCACTCACCTTTGCTAATTGAAGTTGTTAGCTCTCTATGCAGCAGCTTTGTCTTGATGTTTTTCAGTAAAACATTTGGCACCCTGTGAAAATTATATAAATAATAAAATAATAAAGTAATTAGGCCATTGTGTACATGAGAAGATTTCAGCCTGTGATATTTACATCTTGGCTGCAAAGAATTCCACCCATAATACGATCTTGAAACCACAAGCATGCAGGATAAAGTTCAAAACAGAATATGGCAGTTAGGGGCCTGATCCTGCAAACCACGTGTGTAATTTTAGTCATAAGTGTAATTCGATATTTTAAGTATTAGCAGGGGAGAATACGAGTTATTTAATACGTGGACTGGAATCTGAGAGTATGTGTAGTTATTAAATACATTTTATATGCCTAAGTTCTAGGTGTGTTATGATCAAACGTAGAGAGAACTGTCCGGAACTAAAGAGTTTAAAGTCACCTATTGACTCCTGACTGTTTGATGAGATTTTGGATTGGCCTCTAAGCAGACAACAGGCAGTATGAGGAGCAGGACCCAGCCAGAAGGAAGTGATTGAGCGCTGAAGGTATGCTAGTTTCACATTTTTCTTGTTTGATCTTTTGTTGATTTTTCCCTTCTCTCATACAATCCCTCTTTCTTTCCTCCCTCTTCTGGTCTGCTGTGTTTGCACTTGTCAGGTTGAGGGCCTATAAACATCTTATCACAAAAATGTCGGAAGGAGGGTGAGGGGCATATCGGAGTCAGTACAAGAGGAGTGCTGAGTGCAGGGGAGCCTGCGCAAGGCATGCAGGTGAGAATGGGAGGCACAAAAGAAATAAATGGTTAGTCACGCTGGAGGGTTTTGGTCTTTTTCCTTCTTTTTTTTTATTTTAACTGAAATCTTTGAGAATGTGTTATTTAAATTAGATATGTAGCATCAGTTTTGAGTTCAAAGCTCATTATACCTTGCAGGCTTGGGTCATATATGACTTGTGTGTGCTTGGAATTATTCCAGATTTGCTGCTGCCCTTGAAATTCATTCTCTGCCTTAATACAAAGTAATTTCAAGTGTAGACAAGCCTAACAGTTTGACACTAATGTTTAATTACCTTTGGCAAATGTTTTAGGTGTTCAAGGAATGCAGGATCATTCAGTAAGGAATGTATAATTTTACCTCATTAGTTTATAAGTTTATGAGTTATTTCCTATGAAGATTTTAGTGGCTTAATTTTGTTAACTAAACCTTCATATTAAAGGTTGTATGGGTAGAGTCATATACCTGTAGTGATGGAGTTACTGCAGCATAACAACCCATACCTAGTCAACAACCTACGGTTATCGCTTTTAGTTAACGCTTTTAGACCTTTCCTTTCCCTGCCTCCAACTGCACAATGAAACACTTCAGCTTAAATCACAAAGTTAATTTTAAATAATAGCATTTCACCTCAGACAGGGACAATAACTGAGCAATAACTGCACTCATCTGATTACACATCTTGTGCTTGATCCCAATTCCAAACCAGGCTCTTGTATGAGATATCCTTGCAGGATGCCTACTCATCCACTCCTTTTTTGAAGTTTAGTACATTAGGATATTTACTCTTTTCTGGACTTTCAAAACTACCAATGCTTCTTTAGCATTTCAACAGCACGGCTTCTGGCCTGTTTTCTGGATCCAAGGTTACGGAACTGTTAAGGGTGATGACTCGATGTAGAACATGATCTATAACTTGAAAAGGAAATAGTCAAACAGCTTTTAGATCAGTATGGTCCTTCCTATCTTTGATTTTTAAATTTTTTTTCTTTTAATGCTATAGTGGCTGGGACAATCTTTTAGCCTTGAAAAGATTTTAGACACTCTATGAAGTAAGACAGAGTTTTGTGAGAATTAGTTCTCACTAATGTCTGAGAACAATTTCTGTCCTCTTGAAATACTTTATGACAAGGAAACATTTTCATACTAAGTTGCTCATTTATGGAAGTCTGTGCTTTCAGAATTAGAATCTCCAACTTGAGAATAAACATTTTATAGAGCTATTGCACTCTCAGTTTCTTTTGGTGGGTGAAGTACTTTTAAATAGTGCTATAAATAGGCAAGCGATCATCAGATGCCTACATCCTGCAGCAGCTATTCAAAGCCCACGTGTACTTGTCGCAGTGGATTCACCGTAAGAATATGGTCATGAGCAGGAAGTTTATTCAATGCCATATCAATGGCAGCACGTAGTCTCTAGCTCCATGTCTAGCCCCAAGCACCCAGTCTAGTGTCATGACAGAAGACAGAGAGGACTCTGTGTTTCCTAAAACTGCAGAAATTACCCAGGCAATAATGTTTTTAGTATGGTAAGGCTTTGAGAACAAGTGAACTCCAATGTATTAAAAAATGTTAGTTTAGGTGAATTTTGCTTTCACGAGAAGTTGGACGCTGTGGCTTTGATTCGATAAATCATCACTGGTTAACTATAAATAACACTGTGTGATCTTCATTAGTGCCTGCTTAAAATTACGTGCTTGATGAATCGGTGGTTAATGTGCTAAGCTGTGCTCCTTGCTGGACATCCTGTATGCCGGGCATGCAAGCACCGGGCTGACGCCAGGGTTGTTAGGCTCATGTAAACCCAGACTAACATGGGACGTGTCCGTACCTTATAAGAGTATGTGATGTGAAAACCTTTGGCTTAGGGCTGATGAAGGCTGGTATGTGTATGCCACTCATTAATGTAAAGGTCTAAAATAATATGAAGAAGGGTGGAGAGAGTGGAGTTGTTCAGCCTGGAAAAGAGAAAGCTCTGGGGAGACCTTACTGCAGCCTTTCAGTCCTCAGAGTGGACACTTAAGAAAGACGGAGGGAAACTTTTTAGCAGGGCCTGTTGCAACAGGACAAGGAGTAATGGTTTCAAACTGAAAGAGGGGAGATTTAGACTAGGTATAAGGAAGATATTTTTTACAATGTGGATGGTGAAACACTGTCACAGGTTGCCACCTACGTGTACTTTTGTGTGGCAATTTTTCATGTCTTCAGTCCTTGAACTTCTCATATATATATATATCTCAACTCTCATCTGAGTTATGTATTAGTTTATAACTCAAAATCAGTGTTGAGCATGTCTTGGAAAGTCTTGAACTTTTTCCAGACACCAGAGGAAGAGGTGTAAAATCTGAACTAAGATCAAGGACATTCACTACCTAACAGAACTGGCTCCAAGGACAGGAATCAGTTCTGAACTGATCAGAACTAAACTGAAGATCAGTGAAAATGGTGAAAATAATTTGGCTGGGATCAGACCTGTATACAAAGAATTTGATTTTCCCAAGACTTGTGCACATCACAGTTCTCATGGCTGCTCATCTCAGTGAACCTAATCTGTTTAATTTTATGTTTGTGAGATTGGGACCTAAATGGGTATTTAAAATAAAAATAATTGGTTTGCTTAAGTTTCAATCCCATTTTGAATAAGTGGTCTGGAATTTCAGCTAGAGGAAACACAACAGACACACAACATACATTGAAATACATACGTTGCATTTAGTGCTGTAGATTATTTTCTTCTTTGTTGATGGGACTTCCCCCACCTCCACATCGTTCTTGCAAGTATTTTGCATCCTACATACAGACTGAGAATGATAAGAGAGGAGTACATCATGCTCCAACATGTGCAACTTTTTAAACACTAAAAATAAATAAAAAATTGGGTACGCAGGCTTAGGCTGCCAACAAGCAGTCTCAACTTGTATTTTACTTGTTTCTGCAGGTTTTTTAAGCCTGTTCACTGAAATACTTAATGTAGAATAAATGCTTCTTATGGCAACCTTTGATTGACTTGCTAGAGGACTCCTCTACAGGTAATGTAGAAGTTCTGAGGCCTCGTTTTGGGGGCGCTCAGCACTCAGCCATTTACTGATGCACGGTTTGTGATTTTACTTGTTTCTGCAGGTTTTTTAAGCCTTTAAGTTCACTGAAATACTTAATGTAGAATAAATGCTTCTTATGGCAACCTTTGATTGACTTGCTAGAGGACTCCTCTACAGGTAATGTAGAAGTTCTGAGGCCTCGTTTTGGGGGCGCTCAGCACTCAGCCATTTACTGATGCACGGTTTGTGCAGCAGAACTGTGTAAGACTCATCCAGAGAGGCTGAGATCAAAATGAAGTGGCGATGGATTATTCTGCGTTGCAAATGGGCATTTTATGAGTGGCTAAACTGTGTCTGACCTCTCTTAACACACCTCTTGTGTAGACCTGAGAACTCAGCATTGATATTTCAGGGACAAATGCCCTGTGTGTTAATGAAGCCAAAGAGCATTAAAAAAAAATTTGAGCACCCCCTTCCCCCTCCTCCATAAGAAAACACATTAAACGTATAAATTTTTGCTGAAACTCCTCTGCATTTCTCTGTATCTCTGCACGGTCTCCGTGCCTATAGAGGAGTATTTGCTTATTTGGATAATCATAGGATTAGAGCTCGATGTTGTTGTGACGGGAGCTTTGCTGTCTCAAGGTTTGCAAAGTGCCAGCAGCGCTAAGAATTGAATGCCCTGACTTTCAAAGGGGGTGTGTATAGAGAACTGCCTGTCCTGCTAGTCTGCAGAGGCTGTGTCAGAAACAAACCCCTGCCCATCCCTGCTGGAGAAAACTGTTGTTGAGCTGGGCTGCGGGTGGAAAAGCCTCACCCCCGATTCAGCTCCCTTCAGGACAGTTTGCTCCAAAATTCAGTAATCTCGACATTGTTGGAATTGGGAGTTTTGACAAACTCAGAAGCCTGTTCTGTGCTGAACAACGTTTTCTGTTGTCTTCCATCATGAAGTAATATTCCTCGGATGACCTGGACTCTTGCGCAGTGCACACAGTGGCAGCGGTGCGGTGTTGACCGAGATTCATTTTGTCTCACGCATTTAGATGCTATCACTGCGCTTCCTAAGGGAGCGGGCGCTGC
>NW_010398963.1:120371-129570 GCF_000710305.1 Buceros rhinoceros silvestris | reverse complement strand
GCTCCCTGTCCTGGCAGCGGCGAGCGCGGAGACGTCCTTCGGAGGGACCGGCGTCACATGCGAGCTCTTTTCTGCCTTGCAGGGGCGGCCGTCCGGCGGGAGGAAGCCCTGAGCCGAGCCCCCGGGCCGGGAAGGAGCGAAAATGGACATCTCTCAGCTTCCTTGTGCACGTAGTTTTATTTGTCAGTAAGTAATTCCGCTCGGCAGGCTTTTGGAAATAACTCTTTTAAAGTCGTATTGTCGCCTTTAACTGCAGAGTTTTATCACGTGCCTGGTTTGTGCTACCTTAAAACAATTGTGTTTTTTATTCACCTTTCCCTGCAGGGATCTGGGGCTTCTGTTGATCCTGATGGAAGTCGTTCTGTCAGCAGTCAAAGTGGATGCTGTAAGTAAAATGCCTTATGACTTTTACTGAGGAGAAAGAGGAGGAAAAAGCAGTTTCCTTGGTACCAGAAAGTGAGGAACTGCATTTTCCTTTGCCAGATGGCTTATCTATCATTCTGTTAAAAGAAACAACCAACAAATCATCTCTGCAGACCTTACAGATTACTGCCTTCAACAAAACGATGTTTAGCAGAGAGGAATAAGGCTTCAGTGCCGGGTTGCTTGCTGCTGTTACTTTTGCTCAGATCGGGTAATTTGTTAAAGCAATAGCAAAGCAAGCCCCTCAACTACTGAATTTTTGTAAGAAAAGCACAAAAAATGCAGCTCTATAGATAGCAGAGGGTACTTTGTAGAAGTTAACCTGCAGATGGAATATCTTCAGTTAAGTAGAGACGTCATCTGAGGACTGCGACGCTGAAGCTGTGGCTTATTTTTACAAATCAGAGGCAGGATTATAAATAAATGGACGTTTAAATAAAATTCTTAAATCCAAAACTAGGTACATTAGGTGCTGTATAGATGGTTGGGACTATCCACTTGAGGTGTTGATGTAAACAGAAGTTATTAAACTCTTGGGTCATTGTTAGAAGGATGCGAAGGAAGTGGGAGAGGACGTACACAGGAGTGCAACACTTGCCTGTTACAAAGTTTGGTGAATTTAATGGAAACATTGTCATTAATGCAAGTAGGCATTGGATCAGGCCTGAGTACAGCAGACTGAAAGGTTGCTAAGGCTTGGCTTGTGGCTGCATTTGTCAGCCACCAAGGCTCTGTGGTCATGTGGGATGGTGATTACATTTTTTCAAAAGCTTTCCTACTTAGATTTTAATCCTACTGTCTGGAACTTTCACCTCTTTTTTATGACTTTGCACTCCTTATAGCTATCTGATGTGGTTACATCTTTGTGTTGACATGGCATAATATATTAAGGAAAGGGAAATATTAGGGCTTTTGCAGCAGGTGTTAAGACACACGGTAATCCTGTGCTGAAGCTGCAGTTGACACATGGAGCTTGCCCGTCAGTCTGCATGACTGGTTGATCTCTCCACATCATGGCTCAGCAAGAGGTGGCAGGCTGGGGACCCATAGCCCTATGGGAAGAGACACAATGAGGACCTCAAGTGTCACGTGTTACTTTGCCGCGTTTTGATAGAAACATCATTCTGCTGAGTCGCGCTACACGGATGATAATATTACCACATGCTGTGGAAACCAGAGCAAGCTGGTGATAATGCAGGTGTTTTAGGCCAAATAATGACATCACTGGGATATGACTCTTCTTTTTATGAAGTTGTGCTGTAGCGTCCGTAGCATGATACCTGAGCTTCAGCTACAGCATGGCCTAATTCATTCTCCTTCATGTTCTTGCTCGTAGACTGCAGGCTGCAGTGTTAATGTAGAGGTGTACCAGAGGTGTTCGAGCTTCCTTGGTAGCAGATGTGGTCTGGTCCTGGCTGCTTGAATCTCCCTGTGCTGGTTTTCCTGGAGTATCTTGGAAGAGTAACTTGACCTGCTTGTAGTCCTGATTGAACAGTGCCTAAGGTGGTGGCTGTGTAGGAGATGAAGCACCCCAGTGAATGTGAATGAGGAAGTTTGGTCACGTTTCCATGAAAAATTAGAGCTGCATTGCCACCAAAATATTTATCCCATTTTCCACTCATATGCCACTCCCTTCCCTTGGCCAGCACAGGTCTTTCTGAAGTCATGTGGTGAACTGAATTGGAAAATGACTTGTTTAAACTAATCAGTACCCCAAAAGAGAAGAGGGGTGAGAGCTAACTTTAGCCTGGATCAGATCACCACTTGTATTCATAGAAACTTGGGCTGGCACAGGACTGGGAGCAGGCAGCTGGGGATGGGAGGAGGGGTGGGCCTGCTCCTTGCAGTGACAGCTGTGGTTGAAGTCTGCTTGCAAAGTGACAAAGTAGGCGTGTGTGGGAAGCAGCAGCACCTGAATAATTGCAGGTGGGTTGCTGGCAGTTGTATTCTTTATACTGTAATCCTGTTTGTCACATTGGATCTTCTACTATTTGTTACACAGATTAATATCCTAATGTTATGAAGTGTTTTAAAAGCTTGGATTAAAAAAACCTGCTATGAATTATTAAAGTCTGTGGGACCAGATCTTAAGTCAGGCTCTGCCTGTAATGAGACAAGCAGAGCTGCTGAGTTTGACAGACATAAAATATGTGAATGAGTTGCAGCTGCTGGAGATAAGTGGTGTTGAATGAGTGAAATTACACACAGGAAGAAACTGGTGCGAGATTAAGGAGAAAGTGGGGAAACTCAGAGCATTTGATTGGATGCCTTGCCTGGCAGACTCCTCCTAGCTGTAGGTGAGATGGGTATTTGTCAGCAGAGAAAGAAAAAGGAGGATGTATAGGATATCTGAGACCTAGAGAAGGAGACATGATGTCTCTTGGCAAGAGGAGATGATGCCAGTTACAGACTCGAAGAGAACTTAGAAAAAGAAGTCCCTGAATGGAAGGACTAGGAGAGACAGCCAAATGGAGTGGATCAGGCCCCAGTTATCTTTAGCACTCTTTGGCATACAATTGCTAGCGATGTTAAAGGCCTCAGATAACTTTGGAACTACTCTAAATTGTAGGTTTGAGAATTCATGCAGCTCTAATGAAAGTAAGTGGTGTTAACTATCTGAAGCTTAGCCAAGTTTGCAGATTTCTTCTCCCTCTTTCTGTCCCTGCAAATATATTCCATCCAAAATATAATTACTGGATTTTTTTTTCTTTTCAGAGAGGATATATCTTCTGCTAATGGTGATTTTTTTCTTTTGTCTTTCTCAAAGCACACTTCTTCCTAAGTAGTTTTGTAACATCTAATTACTTTATTGGTGCCCCCTTAGTACATTTTTGAAACTGCCCCTAATGAAAATTACTTTTATTTTTTCCAAGGTATATTCTGGTGGGACCAATGGAATCTCAGAAAAGAGGGGAATGACTGTCAGATAACAGAAAGAAAATTATGAGAAAATAAGTTAGAATAACATTTGCAAAAATAATTACAAGTGTCAGCTTACAATGGATATTCAAAAGAGAAAACACATACAGATCCAGAGAGAGATTTGTATAGAAAGAAACCAGATTTGAAGTAGTGCATGACATATAATTCTCTTGACTTCTGTGACATTGTAAGAGGATATATTAGGGAAAATGGCATCAAAGGGGAAGAAGCAACAATCCTTAAAAAGAGAGGATAAAACCAACAGTAATGTGTAATTTTTTCTAACAACTTCATAGCGAAATGGGTGACATGGGTGCCTGTGTTGTTGCTCTAAGTTAAAAAGTGTCAATGCTCTGTGGCTATCTCACATCCAGGTTTTCCCAGATGTGTCCTGTTACATTCCTTCTGGAAACTTTTGTCTGGTTGAAACAGGAGGGCTTTTTACCTCAACCCAGGATTGCCAGGCTGAAAGAAGCCAGGGTGGAGTAATCACTCGGCCCATCCTGCTGGGCCTGTCCCTGTGAATGCGTGCACGAGGATCACAGTGTGCAAACTGTAACAGTGCATGCATACTGCCCAGGTAATCTAGGAATGAGTTGTCAGTCTGACGTGCTGGTTTATTCTGCCACATTACTTAGAGCATGCAAACTGAATCTATCTCTTCCTGAAAACTCCGGACTTCTTACCCTGTGCACTGCTTCAGAAATAGCTGTGCCTAGGCAATCCCTCAAAAGGAAATGCTGCAATCCTATCTTAGAACAACTTCATTTGCGGCATTTCCACACTGGCACACGTGGCTTATTTATGTCTGTTTAAATAAGTGTACAATTTGGCTTACCTTTGAGTAAGGTTTGTGTTCTGTAAGAAAATCGGACAGAATAATGATACCTTGCAAAAAAAAAAAACCAGTATTTGAGGAGCTTCCCACCATATCTGATCACTTTATTCAAAATTTCTTTTAACCCTGGAAGAATTTTTGGGCAGTTCAGAGAGGACGCTTTCTACGTGCAGTCACAGAGCTGTGAAGAAGAGGCAGCTTTGTCACAGAACTATGAGAAGTCCTAAGTGAAGGAGGTGGCATCCAGGCAGTTGCATAAGCAAAACTGCTCATTTTCACCGATACCAACAGCCATGCCTTGATCTGGTGATGGTGTTTCCATGGTGAGGGTCACAGTGTGCATCATGCTGTAGATGGGCAACAGGCCAGCTGCCCAAATGGGGTTTTCATTTATCAGAGCCAAAATTTCACCTGTCAGCATCATATGTCAGGAATACTAACACACTCACTGCAAGTATTGGGTACATGGAAATGTAGTTGTGGTCCATAGGTTTAAATTACTTACTCCTGGTCCTTTCTTTCTCATATGCAGTCTGCTCCACTCATCAGTAAGAGAGTTTCCTTGAATGTCTTTCCCTTGTTATTCCTCAACTTCTTCCTTGAGATTCTTTTTTGCAGCCATGCCTATGAAACCAATCCTCATCCTAATTTCTTATTAATTAATCATTTTTCCAGGAAGATTTCTTTAAGAGCCATTCTGCTATGTCTGTGTGGATTAAATTAGAGAGACCACTCTTTGTATACAGTTGTATCCTAATGCTGATTACATTTATTCGCTCAAGGAATAAAGACAGGTGCATCAAAAGCAATGAATTGTGTCTCCCTGGAGTTAAAGAGGAGGAGGATGTTCTCACATGTGTCCACATTCTCTCAGTGCAAAGCCACACATAGATTCTGTGCTCATTTTTCTTGTGAGCAGATCAGAAATGCTTTCAACGAATGTCTGCGGTAATATATTTGGAGTAATTCTGGTTTTTAGAGTTGTTAAATGACATATCCTGTAGTCATGGTGCATTTGGTAGGAGAAGAGACAGAGTTCTGTCAGCTTCCCATATTCCTTATGGGTTAAAATGTTGCACCTTGATAAGATAACCTATCATGTAATAAAATGATCTTGTTATTTTTGTCACTTTACTCTGGAAGCAGCTGAAGCGGTTTCAAAAATTGAGCATTGCTTTTCCTTGAGCTTTTAAAGTAGCACATCTGGGTTTTATTGTGTAGTGATTGCACCACAGGAAGTCTTTATGCATTACAGTACTAAATCTACCATGTATTTTTAAAATTTTCTGCAAAAAATTACTTATAAGTACAAATGGATTTGCCTTACCCAATATGTAAAGCTGCGTTGTGGCTTATTCAGTTATACTATAAGCAAACACATTTGTTATAAATATTTTGATTCAGTAGTTCAGAGCACATTTTGCATTAGTGGATCTTTTTTTCTTTTTGCAGTAATGAACTTCTTGTTTGGGATCAGACTATTCTTTATTAGTTCTTTGCTTTTGCTCTTCCAAGCCAAAAATCGGTGAAGGAGTGGAACATTCTTCATATTGTATTATACCGATCCAAGATCTTTGGAGAGTTCAAAGTTAATTTAGTTGCTTACAGTTACGATATCTTTTCTTGCCAAAGAAGGCAGCTTATCTTCTCTAACCCCTTCTCCCTTAGGAAACTAATGCCTTGCACTATTTGCAGTACCTTGTTTGCTCCTAAGGAGCAAAAAGCACAGTAACATTTGAGTCTTTCCTGATGTTTATCAACAGTTATTTTCTTTAAAATGGCAGCAGCTATTTGACAGCAGCAGTTGACTCACCTCACAGTGAGAGTGTGTGATTATTATCATGCAAACATTTCTGAGTGACTAAGAACCAACAGTGTTGATTTTCATGTGCCCTTTTTTGTAGATGTGGAAGCTGAAGGTGCTGCTGTGAATCACGAAAGTGTGAGGGTAGCTCCTTGTTTTCAGACCCTAGAAAAGACATGTAGCAAGGGAAAAGCCCTTTCAGAGAAGTTACTGAGAAAATTTGCGCTTGCATGAGTAATTGCACATGCTTCAGCTGAATCATATTTTTGCAGCCCAGTTTCCCCTCTTCAACAGTTAACAGTGTTTTACAAGGCTCCTGCATTTTCTGAACACACGTGTTTCAGTTTGTGCATCCTGGAAAGGAGGATTGATGCAGACATTGTTTCCTCAGCCACAGTGCAGGATGCTGCTCCTGAGAAGCTGGAGGCTGGTGTGGGCAGGTGCTCAGAGCCCTCCTTACCCTCCTGGCACTTCCCTGCAGCACTCAGCAGGTCCATGAATGGTCACCAAAGTCAGAAACATCCTTAGATGCCTGGACAGGGCCATGGGAGTAGGGATGAGCCATTGGCCAACAGGTTGATGTTAGGGGAGCCTGGGCACAGGCATGCCTGACTGCAAGCCGCTGGAGGACTGAGGGGGAAGCCCCACTTCTCAGGCCTTTTTCCCACGTAGCTCATTTCACACCCCTTTGTGAGGGAAAGCTGCACAGCTGCACCAGGAGCTGGCCCTGTGCCCAGGTGGCCAGCTCTGGGGCTCCCCTGGGGCAGGACGGGGGAGCATGGCCCAAGGAGGTGCTGCCAGCAGCAGAGGCGGCTGGCCAGGGGGAGGCCAAGGAGCAGGAAACCTGCGTGCTGGAAAAGCAGACATGCAAGTTTAATATTCAGTGAAAATTCTAGGGACATTAGGGTGTTTTAGGGTGGCCGGAACAGAATTTCAAAATTGACCAAAGCCTTCTGTATGAATTGAAAGGGCAGCATTATTTGGCATTTTTTTTCTCCTGATAGCACAGATGTTTGTCAAAAAAGGACGCTTATATCAAGAAAAAAAAGGAAAACCCTGTTTTCAACACAAATTTACCTGCTAGTTCTATTTTTACTTTAGACATGTGAGATCAGAAGAACATTTAGATAGTATCAGTTACCAAAGATGTACGCTTACTGGGATATTTCAGGCGTCCTCTTTATGCATAAATGATCCCAACCTTTATTTTGAAGTAGCTTTCTGAAGTCAGCAAGTAAAGATCATTCAGATAAATAGGGCTTGGTGTATTTTTGGCAGGTCTTAGCTGCAGATCATGCCTACACCTCCTCTCACCATTGGTTGCTGGGGTCAAGTAATAAATTCTTCATTCTCGCTATACTTTTCCTTTATATTTCACCAGCCTTTTAAAAGTTCTTTGTTGGTCAAAATTACCTTCCAACTCTATGATCAGACTGTATACAAAAAAGGGATGTCAAGCAAAGCGAAGTATTTTGGATACAGCACAAGCCCTTCCATTCGTCCTGTTCTACAAGTGCATTTTTGGGGTTTGGTGGGTTTTTTTCTTCTTTTTGTTTGTGTCATTAGAAAACAGCTAACTGCCTCAGGTTTAAGTCTTGTCCCAAAGTGCAGCTCAGCGCTCGTGGGTGTTTAGGTCTGACAAGGCTCCTGGAGCTGGTGTACCAGCCATCAGTGCCCGGTGCAGCAGGCAGAGCGGGACAGCTGCCCTTCTGCCCATCCTCCGGAGTCCACAGCTCCTGGCTCGGCAGGAAGCTGGCTGCCTCACTGCATGCCCCAGCGTCCTGCAGAAATGCAGGCTTGGAAACAAACCTGCTCTTCATTGAGGATATAAAAAAAAAAAAAAAAAAAAAAAAAAAAAAAAAAAAAAAAAAAAAAAAAAAAAAACCCCCCTTTTCATTGGGGAAAAAAAAAAAAAAAAAAAAAAAAAAGAAAGAAAGAAAAAGCATCTATACGAATCAGCAATTTGCTGCCTGTACCACAGGAGTCTCTGTTGTCAGGTCCTGCCCATGCTTGCTGCTGTGCCTTGCAGCCGTGGGGAGCAGAATAATTTCTTAAGGTAGGGGTCAGAAAATGGGAAAGCTTAGCAGGCTTTTCCTGTCGCGCTCATGTGTGCCTTGCTCTCGGCACAGTGTTAGCTCCTACTGCTCTGTCTGTGCAGTCCCCAGGCATGCTGCAAACAGATGAGGAGAGGCATTTTTACTTTTGAGCTGCAGCCTCACTGACCCCGTGTAACTGATGTTCAACCACCTGGTGCAAGTCTCACGGCTTCCCAAACACATGTGCAGAGACCCTGGGGAGCAACTCCAGGAGGAGAGAGGAACTGCTCACCACGGCTGCCGTTGTGTTCTGGACTGAGCTGTGGTGAAGGGAGTGGGCAGAAAGGAATGCTGCTCCTGCACAGGGCTGGGAATAGCCACTGGGGCTGCGGAGCATGGGAAGCCTGCTATCTCCCAAGCCAGCCAGGGAAAGTCTGCTGGAAACAGCCCAAACATCTCTGCATGACACTTGGAAAATCTTAAGTGATGCTGGCTGTAAGAAGGAGATGAATGGGAAAATTTAAGCATTTCCCTTGTGGTGTGGGGCTGAAGCTGGGTTTTCCCCTGGTGCTTTGCAGGTGTGTGGTAAGAGTAGGCGTAAAGGGGTAGATATAAAATTGCCCAAATAGTCTGTGATCTGTATGTGCCCAGGAGGTAGGCAGCACATATAACCTTTTAACTTGCTGAAGCCCACAGGATGCTTCCTGTCTGGCTGTGTCTCTTACAGTAAGCGGCAGAGTCCCAGGTGTATTCTCTGCCCTTTGTGGTCAATTGGCATAGTCTATCTGTGACCATTACAGTAATTAACCTTGGTGATTAGCTTCCTTAGTGTTCAAAACAGGGTGGCCCCTCAGAGGCTGCTGACTCCTGCACCATGCCCAAAAATGTCTTTGCTGAAGCAAAGCAAGTGAAAACTTCCTGGTCCAAGGAACAGGCATGCACAAGTCTTCTCGGACAGTGAAAAGGTACATCGGGTCAAGCTGTGGGGCATGGGTCTGCTTTATACATTAATGTAGACATGGAGCATGTGTGCCTCACACTCTGGCAGATTAGTTGGCTGAAAATCAGGGCCCATCCTCATTTCTTCTGTGCATCAGTGTATTGGGTAGTTTCACCTAAGCCGGAATGAAATAGCACTAAGGAGGTTTACGGTGAGGCGCAGAAAAGGGCCGCCTT
>NW_010398963.1:41980-120331 GCF_000710305.1 Buceros rhinoceros silvestris | reverse complement strand
GAATGAAATAGAACTAAGGTGGTTTACGGTGAGGCGCAGAAAATGTCAGCATTCTGAATGCTGACTTGGGGCTTGCTTTGCAACCATACTTCTATGTCGCCTGCTGGAATAGCAAATTTATGCTATTGCTATATTCAAGAAGAAACAACCCCCTCCTGACAGATTTGTTCTAAGTTTTATGTGATGTTTCATGTCATTATTGTGTCCTATTTGTTGATATCTACATCATGTAAGTAAAATAAAAGACAAAAATAAGCGTGTAAATAGATGTAAATGGAAACAGGCCACAAATCAAATTGAAAAGGCAGAGGCATCAAAAAAACATTCACTAATTCTCTCTGTTGTGCCTAAGCACTACTTAGGAAAAGTAGTTCTTCCCAAGGAAAGGACAGTGACTGGAGTACATAGCACTTGGCTGGATGTTTGTTTCCTGGTGGCTTTTGTTGCACTCCCCAACTGCACTTTGATTTGTTCTTGGAGAATATGAACACTGCAGTGCCTCTCCTTCAACTGCCTCCCTCTTCCAAGAGATCTACGGGGTGTGGTCAGATGATTAGAATGGCGAAAATGTGTTCTTTTACCTTATGGTTTTCAAATTGAGATCCAAACCTACTGTCTGTCCAATGCATGCTCTTACCAATGCTGATCTGATTATTTTTCTGTGTAGGAGGGGAAACTTTAAACTCTCTTTGTTGTTACTTGTTCATAATAATCCTGTTTGTGCCTTCAAGAGGATGAGATAGTAGCCATTCTTGATAAGATGTGTTCTGTAGCCTAAGATGTTAGAGAACTTAAAGAAAATGTTAACTCTGCTTTCACAACTCTTATCTCCTCCTTGAGGTTTTTATTGTCCCCGAGGGACACAGTACTACATAGGGTCACCATTGAGTAAATGGGTGATGAGTAAGGTAGCTTGAGGCTGGATTCACAAAGCACTCTGAAGATTGAGACTGCAGTCTTGAATTTGTCCAATTAAGGAATCCCTGTGAGCCCTGCAGCAATACGCTTGCATAGTACTGTGCTGCTCAACAGGTATGCAGGGCTTCATGCTTTGAACCAACTGGTCTGTTGGGGTTTTTGCCGAGGAAAAATATACATCATGCGACCAAATCATAGGCAGTCAGGAACATTGCATTGGCATGTTGGGATCTCTGTGTATGGAATCCAGTTTCCATGAGGTGACTCCAGGCTTGTCAGCTGCTTTATTGGAAGTGTACCATCTCAAATTAGGGATGATGTAATTTTTACTACTTCTTCAAGGTATTTCATTTTCATTTAATGTGATTTCCATGTTAGTCATGTATCATCATTCACTGTCTCCCTCAAAGCCAGTTACATGTGTAAACAAGAAGAGAGGACCTGAAGTACAGCCATCATTTGTTAGAAAAGAGAGGTAGACTGAGATCCACCCTGGACATGGAATCTTAGCCTTGAGGCTACCAATCTTTCATTAGACTATTAAAAAACTGTTCCATTAAGACAAGCACGCATAACTTCATAGAATAGCATAATTAATTTTGAGAAGTTAAAGCTCATCCTTCTCAAAAGATAAAGGGATATGAAAAGGCATGTGCCAAGTAGTTTCGCTGCTTGCTCTCAGATGTAGTCTGTAGAGATATTAGAGTGCTCCATGGGCAGCCAGTGGGCAACTGCATGACAATGTATTCATGCTGCAGAAATGTCAACCCTCCAAACCCATTTATGTACATACAGAAGAAACAGGATTTATTTAAAGAGGGCCAGGGACCATCCTAAGACTGTTCAGCTCTCATCTCAAGATCCTCTGTTGTTTGCAGTTTTTCTGTAAAGATAAATTTACTCTTTTCTTTGAGGAAAGTCCTAGTAGCTGAGAAGCCAGGCCTGGGACTGCTCTGTTGTCTTTCTGTGGTCTCATTGCCCTGAAGTTGTTTCAGCTGCAGAAATCTTGGTGTTCTGTCTCAGAATTTCTGTTTTATCTTCTTACTTCCAAATTTGCCTAATGTCAAAAGGGAGTACTATTTTCCTACAAAAGGGCATGTGAAAATGGTGAATTAAAATAAAGATGCAAGGTTGTTGCTTGTTCTTTTCTTTCTTTCTTTTTTTTATTTTTGATGAAAGAGCATCTTAATTTTGCCATAACTTGAAGATATCTCCTTTTTTTCTGGCACTTCAGAACAGAATGTTATTTTAGATAGTCTGGTTATCCTTTGCAGAGAGTCTGGTTAGTAACATCAGCTGTCCCTTGCATCTTTCAAATGAGCTATGTACACAAAGACTCTGCTCCAGAGCACAAGCAGGAGACTTCTGACCTTTTGATCTGATGATCTGTTCCCAAAATCTCTGCTTGTCCAAAAGCAGAAAGACAAATACCAGAAAACTTGGAGACCTGAGGAAAGGGAAAGCTCCAGCATTTCACAAGCAGAAGCGGAGAGCAGCTCCCTAAGGGGTCCAGCTGCAGGACAGAGCTCATGACCAAGCCTGTAGGAGATCTGGAAATGCTGGCCACTGTAGACTCATACAGCTCTCCTTCTTCAAGCCTGAGTGTCAAACTGTCCATCAGCCTCTGCTACGGCAAAGCCACACAGACTGTGTTAAAACATAACCTCAGTATGAGAGCTGTAGTTGGCTAACTAGGGAGCATGAGCAAGTCAAGGCTCGCTGCCTGTCCATACCTGTGGTGTTGGTCTTCCTGCAACCATGGTGCAGGTGAGCCATGTCCCAATCTACGTGATGCAGAAGTTGTGTATTGCCTAGCCAAGCATATTCAAGGAGTGAGCTCATTCTCCCTGTTAGCACATAAGCAGCCTGCAGACCATTTTCTCCTCCTTAGCATTCAGTGCACATGCTTGCCACAGTTGCATTACATTAGCTGTAACACCTCTCAACTTTGAAAACAACAAGGAAAGAAATGTTACATCCTTCCACGCTCAGAGCGACATGCTATTGCCTGCTCTTTTCCATCGCTATGGGGTACTGAGCTGGCTACGCTTGCCAAGATAGAAGTTACTTTCAGTAAGCCCTGTTTTTCTACAGCTATAACTTCCCTGATGAATTCCTGTAGCAGGTTTCACAATTACACTGCAGCCCACACTGTTCAGGCCAGACACTGTACCCGAGGTGGGTCATTTGAAACTCACTCTATGGATCTCTGTGCTGTATTGCTATGTGCTGCACTAGACATGCCCCAAAAGGTCACATGTCTCCAAAGAGCATATTCAGCATGCTTTGTACAGACTTAGCAGTGTGTGAGATTTTGGTATATTATCACATGGGTTCTGTCTAATTATTAAGGGCATGTCACCAGTTGCCTTGAGTCTAAATAACTAAGGCTGAAGAACACAATACTTTCCTGGCTTAACTGTTTTGTAATGATTAACTGCAGTGTTATGAGAGCCATTTCTTGCCACCAGCTTTTAAGCAGAACAGTGTGTTGTCTCAAACAGAAGATCTAATTTAAGTTGGTGCTATCAAATGGTCTGATGTTTTCAGTCAGTTTTTGAAGCGAGATTGCAGCGTATTCGTAGAAGCCCTCTTTAAATCAGTGGATTTGAGCAGACTTCAAATCAGGCCATGAACATTCAAACTTTTCCACTGGTTGCTGGGAGATGCAACAGAACACAATAGGATTGACTGAATTTAATGTTCAGGGTAACAGTTAATAGAAATGCTGCCTCTGTGTGCTGACAGTGGGATTTCACATTATTCGTTACTGAAGTTCTGCTTTCCGAGCCTCCCTCAGGTGATAATGAGTGACTTAACATTACATCTTTTGTCTTTACTGGTTTTGTAGTTGTATGTCATATCTCTCTGTCTGAGCTGAGAAATGTTTTACTACAAGCAGGTTCGTTTTTTAATTTCTATGAGCTAGAAATTCAGAATAGGGTCCTGGAAGAGTGAGTCAGAATATGTCCCCAAACTGGTCACCTGCATTTGTTATCAACCAGGGAAGTTACGACTGGGGTTTGACTGAAAAAATGATCATGCAAGCAGAGACAGGAGTTTTGTTCATTTCAGTCCTATGACACTCCACCACATTACACTTTCTTATGTAAGACTAACAGCACTAAACTGTTAGGTCTTCTATCTCACATGTGCAGTCCTTGCCTATCATAGGTCAAAGTAGAGACTCAGTTTGATAGAGTACACCTGATTCATGTGGTGTACTGGTGTAAAGAAAAACATGGCATGCATAGAACAAGACTAATATTTATAATGTAGGCTGTGAGAATTTCCTGAATTTAATTCGTGTTTGAATGACAGTGCTGGGTATAGAGAAACATTCCATCTGTATTTTTTGTTTTTCCGATGTCGCAGTCTACCACAGCCCTTGCTAAGTTGTTCCAGTAGTTGATTACTCTTACAATAAATAATTACAGATGTTAGACCACATAGTCCTAGCATTAAAATCTGTCTCTGAGCTTTCTACCTTTGCAAGGTAGAAAAAATCTCAGCATTACTAGTTCCATTATATAGATATTTATATATATGTGTATATTTATTCATATTTATGTGGCTTGTAGCATTTAACTTATTTTGGACCATTACAAGGCCGGACATGGAGCTGATGACACTGATATCTGGTGAAACAATTGTTTTAAACTCCTATTCTCTCTTTCTTCTTATGAAGCTACGTAGATTAGCCTTCTGCAGTTTAACACTAAAGAAGCTTTTTGTTCAGGTTTTTGACCATTACATTTTCTCCAAGTCGTGTTCCATTCGTATTTGAAATTGTCAGTCACAACTGGACCAAGCATTTCATCAGTCTTAACTAAAAAAATTGCATTACCTCCTTACTTCTATTCAGTACTACTTGCTTTGTATGGCCAAATGTTGTATTATTTCTTTTCACTGAAGTGTGGTACTGGGACTTCATGTTGAGCTGATGGATTATCAAGACCCTTTTATGCCTCTTGTTAGAGAAACAGATACCCGAAAAAGAGTCCCTCTTACTCTGTGTTCCCCAGGTTTCTTTGTTTATGGATAAGAATTTACAATGAGCAGTGCTAAAATGTTTTCATTGCTTCCGTTTTAGCATTTAATCTAGATTCTACTTTATTTTATCATGTCCCTTCTTCATGACATGAGTTAACTGTGTCAGTGAAAATCTTATACATTCTTCCATGCAACTTATAAAACTGCTAAATAGCACTGGGTGAAGAATCAATCATTATGGGGCATCACTAAAACCCCACATCCCTTTAACTAAAATTTTGTCTGACATTTAGCAAAATTTCTATTTCAAACCCATTTAAGATATATTGTATTGATTTCGTGGGATGGTAATTTCCTACATGATTCATGATTAGAATGTCACACAGCATCAAGTCAAAGAGTGATGCAGTGAAATTGTTATCTTTGGTACTCCATGAGAACAGTTTCAAGAATAGAGTTTCTCATAGTTCTTAGGTATTTTTTAATGGTATAAAACTGTAAGTGAATATAAGAAATTTGCAAAGTACAGCAAATCAGAAAAATGAACCTAGTTTTTAAATCATAACCAATTAAGGAAAACCCTTTCTTTCTCATTTCTTACATACTTTCCATAAAACCAGGAACCAAGATATCCTGTCACTGATGCTCTGTAATTCCCCTAGTGATGATTATTGCATTTTGCAGATGTAACTGAAAGACAAATGTGGCCCTGTATGCATGTTGGTATGCAGAGAGCATCGGAAGCATTCTTGCCTTCAGGATAATCACAAAATTGCTTCCTTTTTGTCATCCACCCATGATGCCATCTAATTTTATGTTCCTTGGCTGCTAGCTGTTAGCCTCATTAACCTTACTTGATAGAGCGTTCCAACATTTACGATTCTCATGTGAAAAATGCTTCCTGACGGCTGGAATTTGTTTTTCTTTAATTTCTACCTTTGCCCTCTTGTCCTATTATGTGTACTAGGCTGAAAATAGTAACTTGAGATTGGTGTGCCTACTCCTTACAATGTAATGAATTCCAGTTAATTCTCTTAAGAGAGTCATGGTGATTTAAAATGGCTTAACCAACAAACCTACTCATTTTCACTTAGGTCCACTGTGTTTTTACATTTAATAATAAACTCTTCTGTGGAAGGAAATGAGGAAATTCAGATAAATACCATTCATTGGATGGCCTATTTCCACAAATGTAACATTACCCTGATGTTGTTACTGTCTTATGTGGCATGTGGAGTAGGGCCAAGACGCTGTTACTGTGGGCAGTATAACTTGGCATTTGTAAGGTTAAAATTTCATCAGTAAATGCAATTTTACTCTACACAATGACAAAATCCTAAAAGTTAAATCTAAACCCAGTTCAGCTAGCTGTGGTGATCCTTGTCAAGTTTGCAGTGATGGGAAGTATGAATTTAATTCCCATGTGCAAATAAAAGGGTCTTTTCCCCTCTTCAGGGTCATACAGAGATTCCTGTATACATAGCTTCTACACCAGTAGCAGCAGATCTTTCCATCCAGCACAAGTCAGCACTAGAAGTACCACCACAAAGGCAGGTGGTAGTTCCACAGGAACAGACAAATATATCTTTATTTGTGTTAAATTTTCTTTGTAGTTTTGACATTCTAAGAAGATTGAATATTGTTCTTTTAAAAGCTACTAATATAAATTTAGGATTGGTCTGTAACGATGCATCTTTTCTTGCTATATTTCTTTATATATATGCAGATTCATTTGAAATTTTACGTACTTTTGGGATGGAGTGCGTTGTACTCTGTGAAGCCTGCCATTTTTTCTTAAGACTAATCAGAAAAGCTACCGCACTATTTCAATTAACTTCTTCAAGATTATGTTAAGTTCTTTAAGTTAAGCCGGTCTAGATCTCGGTGGGGTTTTCTCTTTTCTTTCTATTGTTTACTTTGTTGTTTCCTAATAACAGGCTTCACAGGGTGAAGATTGAACTCAAACTGTGATACTTGATTCCTAGGAAAAGAGGTCATCTCATTGAAGAAGAGAATTGTTTACAATTGTTTACAAACAGTTCTCTCCAGTTAGACTTTTTAATTAAGTTTATAAAGGATGACAATGGGAACAGGAAGACGAGATTCTGTGTTACCTATGGGGTGTTTGTGACAAAGTAATGCAAAGAAACCATCGTCGTGTATGTAGAAAGAGCAGCCCTTCTTGCACTGAAGGGGTGAAATTACTGTTACCATTCAGTGGCAAGTAGTAGTTTGTAAAGTCCTTCTCTCTGGATATGATTGGTTTGAGGGCTGTTTCCTCTTCTGAGGTTACAGTTTTCAAAATCAAGAGTTCGTTTGATGGCCACAAACATTATAAGAATATCATGCAACCAAGTATTTTCTTCTTTGGACGTGGTTATTTTGGTGTACATTGGAATACGTACATCTCTATCTGAACTCCTGAAGAAGCACGCAGTGAAGGCAGTTTTGGCTTTACTGACTATTTAAAAGCTATACATAAGAGTCCACCTTTTGGCTGGGGTCCTACTTTCTTATAGAGGAGGTATTTTCTGGAAGGTTGTCATGCTGGGAACAAAGTTAGTGGGTTGATCATACTGTGTTTTCTCTACCTGTACGTGCTTGTCGTTCATTCTACATCGAAAAAGGTCCCCTCTGTGAATTTAATTATACTCTAATAACTCACAAAATCTAGTATCTTTCAAAGTCTCCTTTTAGGGGAAGGTGATTTTTTCCAGCCTATTAAATACTACCGCGCAGATAGATAATTCCAAATTTCTTCTTTTGCAAAAATAATCATATGTCACACATTTGCTGGAAAGAAGGTTATACTACCAAAAATAAGTATTTACTGAGTTAAGCATTCCAGTGCCAAGAAACAGAAGGAAGCCTTCCCTCAAGTACTGTAAATTTAATGGGTTTGATATAATAATAGGATCTCCTGGAAACTCTGTTAAAAAAAACTAATTCCACAGTTAAAACAGTAAAATGAAGCTTCCCAAATAAATTGAAATGTTATCAGGCATACTTTTCTAATCCTTGCATTTCTTTTTGTACTTCTGAATGTGTGCCTCAAGCAGACGTCACTCTCTTTGCTTGCTGCTAATCCAAGAATTTCTTCGCATCACCAGGAAAAGTGAACAAAAAATGCTCTGCAGCTGAAAACATTGTTGCCTATTTACTTGATGTAAATTGTCAACCCAATAAACTCATTAATACAAGGTTTTCCTCTTCATAATGGACAAAGTACTGCCAAGAGTAAATGTCCAGTATGAGGTGCTTCAGCGAAGTAAGGTTTTTAAAAGGTTTGGCTTCCCCTCACCCAGCGTTATCCATGGAAAGGCTCTGCAGCAGGTCCAGGCTGACTGCTGGGGAGGAGGTACCCACTGGGCATGTTGCTGAGTGTATTACATGTTGGATGTCTAGGCAGGCACAACAGCTGGACCTCGCTGTCCTCTGGAAATGTCCGTGTCTCTTTCTTGGCTGCACAGGCGGGAGTGAATGTCAAACAGGCTCTTTTGAGGTGTCTCAGCAGCGCACCTGATCTTCCAGGTATCCACAGCCACTTGTCTTTTGGAAAACACTGCTGGCTTGTGCATGTTAACATGAATTCAAGTCTTTGCCTCCAAGCAGATTAAATCCTCAGGCACTTTTATTTATCACTGTGAGACTTTCGTTCATAATGAACCTGCAGGGCACAGCTTAGCTGTGTGTTGTTGTGATCACACGCCTGTAATAAGAATCATCTTCCAACTTCTCAAACGCATTCCTGGGGCAAGCTGCCCACCAGGGGAAGCTGCTGCTGGCTGCCAGCAGCTGTCAGCATCTCCTGCAGACTCCTCTGAGGTGGTTTTGGCTCAGCCCTTGCCCAGTGCCAGGGGAGGGGATGCTGGGGGTTGCCCAAAGGATGTTATGATGCTCCTGCTCCGCGCTCTGGGGTGATGTGGGTCAAGTGGAGGAGGGACTGTGCCTGCTGAAGTGAAGAGCAATGTGCCACGTGTTTGCTTACCTGGCTTAACACCATGGTCCACAGTCAGCAGGGAAGCAGAGAGGTGCCTCCTTACAAAGGGATGCTCAGGAGGATAAGTACAGTGTGGTTCATTTAATCATTTTTAAGCCTGAGTGCATCTCAACATGATACTTTTTTACTAAAGAAAGATCAGGAGACAGGAAGATGAAAGAAATCTAGTAAAAAAAATGAGAGAAAATAAATTATGTAAAAAAGCAGCAACAGAAGAAATAAAAACAGTGCTTTGTTTATTCTTTCCCTTTGAGCTTTGTGGACCTATAAAAGATTTCCACTTCTTGGTCCTGCTTTCTTTTTCCTCCTCCCCTGCCCTCTGTCTTGCTTCTTTTTTTTTCTGTGACCAGCACTGTGGGAACCTACCACCCACAGTGTCCATTCACTGCCCCTCCAAAGAGGCCCGAGAGTGCAGCCACCCCACGCAGGCTAACCTGGACTCAAAGGGCAGCACGATGTTGTAGCCTGAAGCCAGTAACTATTTGTATAGCAACATGACATTGCAGGAAAAGAGTTCAGTCATGCTCAATTTTGCTTCTGGTATTGCAAAAGCAGCACATCAGTGGTGGAGTTTTGCATATTGGATGGAACTAATTACATTAAATTGTTCCATTTTTTAGGGTGTTGCTTGTAGAATAGCAACTTTTTTGTCAAGATGTTGATTCATATGAGGCTTCATGAAGCATTTATTTTATCTTTAAGAGTTCAGGTCACCTTCTTCCGTGAGAAAACTGAAACAAAATTCCTTGAAGAATTTCCTCCCCATTTCTTCCTCCAGGCATCTTTCTTCCTCATCCTCGAAGAAACAAGCTGCATGGGTAGCATGAAACGTGTAAAAAGCCAAATGCTTTATTCCTCCTTGCCCCTCTGTGTCCCCTGTCTTCAGCAGAATTTCTCCTCTGAAGGATAAATGCTTTCCATTTTAAAGGTCCGAGGACCCCAGCCTTTCATTCTTAGTTTCCAGTTGGATGAGAGGCAATTTATTTTTCCCAGTTGTTTTATTTTCTGGGTACGTAAAAAAGTCCTCCTAAAATCTGATATTGAAGACTGGTGAATAACTGATCAAGGCTTGTTATAATTTGAAGGTTTATGAAGCAATACTTGTGCTTCCCTGAACTCGGTCCAGCTTTATTTCCTCTGTCTTAGATTTTACTAAGACTACTAGAACACTCTTGCTTAGGGCAGGCAATTATCTTGCTTCATCACTAACGATGACAACTGAGTTCCTAGTGTCACAACACTGTTATTTATTTTCCCTGCTGGGGCTTCATCATGCCTTTAACCAACTCTAGTTAAAAACATCTGCTAGACAAATTCCTCTGGAAAATTCCATATACAGCAATCATAGAGATAAGAGATAAGTTTAAAGCTACTTTGCATACTTCTGCTTAAGAAAAAGCAACAGTACAGAAGTTAGTTTCTGTGACTTTTTTTTAGTGCAGTCAGTCAAATCAGTCAAATTATATTTCCTTTTTTTTTTTTAAATGTGTTCCTTGAGATTTTAGGCTTCCTAATTCTGTTTTGTGCAAGTCATCACATTTTCCTCTCCAGCCCAGTTTTGTCATTGCCTCATTTTAATGGTGGTTATACAATGTGAATATTCTAGATTATCTGCTGTATTGGTGTGGCTTTCCCGTACACCGTTCTCAGGAGTAGCGCTGATGAACATTTTCACTTCATGGCCCAAGACACGTGAGGGGACTCCAGATCCCTAATACTGAAGCTCGATCTGCAAATGGGCTTCTTTGACCTCTGCTTCATGATTTGGGCTACATTAAGGAGCCCAATGTTTCTGACTGTTGTTTTTCAGTTCAAGTGGACATAACTTCCATTTTCTTTCCACTCAAGGCTCCTGTGCAATTTCAAGAGTATTTATG
The DNA here is from genome assembly GCF_000710305.1 of Buceros rhinoceros silvestris. Taxonomy (NCBI): domain Eukaryota; kingdom Metazoa; phylum Chordata; class Aves; order Bucerotiformes; family Bucerotidae; genus Buceros; species Buceros rhinoceros. Next base: position 109,543 of record NW_010398963.1, on the reverse strand, counting down.
TTACGAAATAGCCATATAGGCATGCTGTTTGTAAGTGGGACACTTCTGCCAGCCAGAGATGGTGGCTTCCAGCTCTGCTCCTGGGTCACCATCTGCACGTAGGTAAAATCACAAGCACCCATTTCTCCTGCTGCCCTCTAGCACGGACATACTGCGAAGAAGCCCATGGGATATCTGCAGCTCCAGCTGAGGATGCTAGGGTGTTAATGGGAACAGGAGGAAGAGAAAAGTGAGTGCACAGGTTTGAATTTGGGAATTCAAATTCTTTTGTGGATTCAAGGAATAGATACACCCACTTGGGCAGGCAGAAGTTGTTGTCATCATTTAAGCAAGTCTGGGAGCCCCCCTACGTAATACGATCTTAACACTGGAGTTCAGATGCTTTCAGTTCAACAGCTCCTCTTTCTTTTTTTTTTTAACTTGGATGTAACTGAGCTCTTTGTTTCTTGACTACAATTCTCTTTCCATCCACCTGCTGACAGTTAGACATGTAGGGGAACAGGAAGGATGGAAGAAACCATTCTTCCCACTATTTAATTAGAAAACTAAGCCCCAGAAACTTTTCTGCAGTCTTTGTTTTTTTAATTTTAGAATATGCTGCACTTACAGAGAAGATATTTAGCTTTGCTATTTTTGAGAAATGGAAGAAAATGATGGGAGGTTTAGGTTGGATATCAGGAAAAATTTCTTTACAGAGAGGGTTATTAAGCATTGGAACGGGTTGCCCAGGAAGGTGGTGGAGTCCCCATGCCTGGAAGTGTTTAAAAACCGTGTGGATGTGGTGCTGAGGGACATGGTGTAGGGACCCTGGCAGTACAGGGGTAACGGTTGGACTCGATCTTTAAGGTCTCTTCCAACCAGATGATTCTATGATTCTGTGTTATGTCCCTACATTCCCCTTGCGTCTGCTTACATTTATCAACTAAGGAATGACAAATATGCTAACTCGTTTTGTCGTAACAAGGTAAGTGGTAATGGTTCTGTTCTCTAGTCCAGACAACCCACATTTATTTGATATTCAACCACCCTAGAAAGTTCATTTTGCTGCCGGCTGTTCACCAAGGGTCAGTCACAGAGATAACAGATGCTTGGGATCACTCAGCAGTATCCACTCTTTTGCAAAGAGGCAAACAAGTGGAGAATGTTCTTGTTTTCTGCATTGCTAGCCAGGAACCTGCTCCATACACTGCTTTTGGTACTTCCTGTTTTCCTCACGTGGTAGGTGTTGCCATGTTCCAAAGAAAGGGAGCAGCTGAATGCCAGGAGAAAAAAACTTCTGTGCAGGCAAGAATTTTTGTGAAACAAGACGTAAGTCGTCCATGGAGAGCTATAGCCTCAATGGAATCAGATAGCAAAGTGGTACCAAAACTGCCTTTCATACTCCATTGATGCTCATCTGCATTTGACTAACGATCAAGCGTAGAATACTGTGCTGCAACAGTAACATCTACATGCTCCAAACATACTGGGGAGACAGCTGGAACAGCCTTGCTGGTCTTCATGGCCTGCAGTCCTGTCAAACCAACTCAAAACCTTATCAGATCTCCCCAGCAAAGTAGAGCTGGGCAAGACTCTCTGAGGCAGAGGTGTCTCAGAGCATGGGCGCCTTGAGTCTCTGTGGAGACACGGCAAAGAAAGTTGCCTGACCTTTCTATTACAGCTATTTTCCTGAAGGTGTGTGCTACTTTTAATCTAAAAGAAAGGAAGCCACATTTAAAAGATATTTAATAAATTTCATGGGAAAAAAATGGAAGTTCTCTTCCTACTCAGAAAGAAGAAATGGGATCTGTCATTTTGATACTGAAGTTTTCTATGCTTTATTTACATAGAAAGTGTGTTGCATTCATGTAACTTCTTCTGACTTGACTGTATAGAGCTAAAACACGCAGTCAAATGTGGGAAAAACCACCTTTGTAATCAAGTTTACATTTTTGTTTGAAGAAAAGAAAATCAAAATTAACAATAGTATAAATAATCTTTCCTAACTTTGCCTTGGCTGATTAAAGCCTTTTATGTGTTTTGAAGCTGTTGTTGCTGTCTCCTGCCACACACAATTATTTTTTGCTATTTTTGAGTCCAAGGACTACAAAAAGAGCAGTAGCAGAAAGCATATAAATGTGTTTTTAGGCACTATATTGAACTTGTAGTTTAAGAATTACTGGAAGAAGCATAATTTGCTGTTAAAAAACAGCATAATGAAAATTTTTGGTAATACTGGTCTTGATCAGTTCCTCAGATGGTTCAGTTTGCAGCTAGAGTAGGATGGAAATCAGCCCTGCAACGAGCAAATGCAAAGTACATGTCCTGAGCTCTGGGACTGAACCACACCAAAAGCTATGTGCCACAGGTGCTGTTATGGAAACAGAGCTTCTTTAGGATGAAGCAAGGTAAATGACATACTAACACAGTTTCAGCACTGTAAATTAGAAATAATTAATAGTTTTGTAGAAATATGGGCAAGGAGGATGCTTTTATCAAAGCTGTACCATGATGTCCAGGCTGCAGACATGGGGTGAGGTGTACAGGGATGGTGGGGATCAGTAACAGTTCGGCTCACAGACTCTTCACCTCCCATGGCAGATCAAGCACTCTTTGCCCAGTTTTTAAAAGCCATCCAAGCAGCAACCTGACTCAGCTCTTGAGAAGTCCTGGAGTCAGAATGTAGATGGTATGAAAAACACTGCCAATGTCTTTCCTAGACAGTAAATATTTTATTAGTGTGTTCTGCACTCAGAGGAACGGATAGTTCTGGTGTTAGAGGCCAAGGAAGTTTTATTATGGGAAAGGAGAAAATTCTGAATGTGTTCACAGCTAGCTGTCCAAAAAGAATAACTTCCTCTGGAATTTCAGATTTCACTGGAGTTTCTTTCCAAAAAAGGAAAATAGATACATCATTTTTTAAAAAAGCAACATGTCTGAATTAATATGGAGAATAAATTAGCGTAGTTCATATGATCTCTTTCAAAACCAAAAACTAAATCAAAAACATGCAGTATCTAAGCATGTACTTGAATAATATTCTTATGGCATTTAATATTTACAAGTCAGCTTATTATTTCAAAGTAATGGACAGAGGTTGCATTGTGCCATCTCAGTTGCATCTTTTTAGTCACCTAGCTAAGCATATGGGTCTATTTAAGCAACGTGTAGCCAGGTCTGCAATCCAGCCATCTGTGGATTACATGTGTAAGTTTTGCTGACAAATGTTTCTATTACAGATAAAGCCGGAAAGGCAAGGCCTGTGCTCTTGTCGGTGTGTATTTTTGCTGGGAGGTACTCCACTAGCAGCAGTAAAATTTGTCAGTGTGATTGCAATAGCAGCCTTTCCTGGATAGGCAACCCGAGTGATAAATCGCACTTCATCACATCCATCTATGCATGAGGTAGTGATGCTTCTAGATTTGATACCTGCTCGTATGTGTTGTTCCTTTGAGGTCCCATCTGCCCACATCATTCAGCTAGACTAATGTCTAACCCAACAGGGAATTCAACATGAGAGAAACCTCTCTGGCAAGAAGCGATATAGGTTAGAATCAATTTTAGCTCTCCTAACCAAAAAAAAGAAAAAACATCTCGCAGCGCACCAATTTGAGCCTCCACCCAGAAATCTGGCAATCTAAATTACACTCTCTTATTGAGCAGTACTTCCCTCCGCAGGAACAATGAATCAAACGAAAGGGCCTAAATAAATAAATCTTTACACTTCCCTGTTCTTTCTACCTCCCAGTTAATCATACGTCATTTTGGAAAACCTAAGTAATCCGCAGCAGGAGGCGAAACTGCCATCACGGAGTACGTTTGCAGCATGACTGTTCTCCAGGAGCTGGGTGTGACAGCTGTGGTGCCTTGCCATTTCCCCGCCAACCCCCCACCCCGCAGGAACAGGGTGCTCACGTCTTGCAGGAGGTGGGCACCGTCTTCAGCCAAACCTTCTGCAGCCCTAATCCCCACAAGTGTTCTGCTGGGCTGAGCTCCGCTACTGGTTTTGCCATTAGTCACTACTGCTAGCCAGGACTGCTGTGCTGGCAGCCAGTTTCCCGACTACTCCCTTCTCTGGTCTTTCCAGCTACTGTGCAGCCATCCCTGCGGTGTTTCTGGTCCTTTACAGAAAGTGCAGTGGTGCAGGGATCCTCACAGAGCCCCAGCCACGTGGAACAGGCTTACCGAATTAAGTCTTCTTTCTTTCCTAAAGGAAAAAAAGAAAGGAAGGAATAATATGTTCGCAGTAGTTTTCCCCACATAGACACATTTTTCCACTTCTTAAGACCAGAGCAATTTTAGGACCACTGTCTGTTTTTTTTTTTACCCCAGGGAAGTTACCCAAGATTTTGCAAATGTCTTTGTGCGTACCATTTCCTACACTTTTTAACTCACTTGTTTTTAACACAAAGGCCCAAAACGCTAGGAAATAAATGTTTGACTAAGCTTAATAAAACCTGGTCCGTTGTTTCTTTACCCTCACTAGCAGATGCCAACAGATGATGTTCCTTCTCTGGGCTGTGGACAACTCCTTGTTGTCCACAGAAGTTCTTGGGAAAGGGCTGCTTTTCTGACCATCCACTTTCACAGGAGAAAACAGATGAGTTTGTCCAAGCTCCCATTGCTGCATGAGGAGTTCAGAGTTCTCAAATGCCTGGTCAGCACTTCCATGATGGGAGTTTCTTTAGTTTCTGGGTTTTGCCTTCTTATGCTACGCTCTCAGTGTTATGCAAGGTCCAGAGGTGAGGAATTGCCACCAAACAGATCAAGTTTCTAGCCTGAAAGGAAATTCTGAAATTACCGCAGAAAGCCTGTTGGTACAAGATTTCTGGTACTGTTTCACAGGTCATCAGATAATCCAGATAACCCTCAGATAAGTACTTTTCATTTTGGGTGCTTATCTTTAACTCCAGATCTCTTGAAGTTTGCTCCCTACGTATTTCAAGACTGTGTCCTTTAAACAGAGCTTCTTCTAAATGAAATAATTAAAATTTCTTTGTGTCTTCTCAGAAACACCCGTATGTTCATTTATGATGCCCAGAGGGAGGGCTAAATTAACCCTGCTGTCATTTGTTGAAGTTTTATCAAATGACATTATTTTTACTAGATTTAGCCATAAGTCCCTGTTTCCAGGGACAGTGTGTCCTAGACTAGTTGATGAAGGATGATTTTCTTCCCTTTCCATCTTTGAGGCATGAATAACAGACAGCCACACCTTTTCTTTAGGATCTCAGAGGACGATGACTATTGACAAGTTCACAGGCTGAAATAATGTAAAGGTATTCATTTAAATGTCTTTTTCAAAAGTGTGAAGAGCAGATAGCAAATCAAAAATCTCTTTTTCAGCAAGAAGTTTTATTTTTCTATCAGTGGAGGTTTTCTAGCTCATCATTACCTATAGGATTCTTGTCCCCACTATCTCCAACCACCCCAAACTTCTGGTACGCAGACAGCAGTTCCCTGCAAAGCTCTGACACATAGAGGTCTCTCTGACTTTTCTCTGATTTCCTTCCTTCAAACTCTCCCTTCACATTTCAGTGATGTAAAACAGCCAAGATAAGAAATAGCTGACTCTTCCCAGAAGGAGAGGGGACGGATGTGCAATTCAGAAGGACAATTCCTTTCTTCCTACTTCCTTCCTGGGATGGGGGAAGGGGTGGAAGTGAGCTAGCTACTGTGCCAGCTACTCCTAGCAAAACAGACATATAAGTGTGTGTTAGCACTGTACTGCCCCACCCCTGAAAGCACAGAATTACTAAGAAAAAAAGTTAGGAAACAGTAACTTGTATTTTTGGTCAAAATACAAGACACAACAATTGTTTGTGTAGTGCATCCTATTGCTCTTTTAGCATCTGGCATAAACCATTGTTTTCAGTCATGTAAATCATGTTGCATCTAGGTCCCCTGTTGCTAGACATAGATGACGGGAGAGAGTTAGATTATATCCACCATGGGCTAACAGTCACATTTGTTGAGGTTTTGCACCAGGACTAGCATACCGGTGTTTGAGTCTGTAGGAGTTAAATAAGTAAATTTGTGTGGAGGATGAGGGAGAGTTTCTGCTATTGCAAGATTTTAAGAGTAACTTTTTACATGATTTTTGTATTATTGCCTTGGCTTAATGAGGAAAACACACAAACTAATGTTTTCTTACTTACCTAAAGATAATAAAAAACAGCAGAAGCAGCAAAATCTTTGTCATTTCCCATGGTATCCTGGCTTACATTGTAGCAAGAATTCACAGCCAAGAACATCATGCCTTATGATGATGATGGAGTTTTTCAGTATGCAACAAGAGGCTCAGTTTCCATGATTAAGGGATATGGTTAGATTTAGTGGGACAACTGAGCAGACCTACTGGCTATCTGCACTGGGAGATGGTTTATGGGGATGAGTAAGAAGAATCAGGGCATCAGAAAGTCACAAGAATTTCTGCAAAATTTGTTGGTATAGAATTCCTTTCTCTTTCTCGGTGAAAAGGAGAAGGAAAATCCATAGGGGACTTTATTATTACCATACCAAAGTCTTCAAGGATTATTTTTGTCATGCTCATATTGGTAGTATCTTGCCTAACTGCATCAGTGGTGACCTAGACTCCAAGATCTGTCTTGTGTATAATACAGAAGTACAGGAACACCAGTAGGAAGAAGCACTCTCCAAAGCTACTAAAGCCAGTGTTCTGGACAGTAGGAATCACTAATGCCACAAAAATAAGGGTTATGTCACTGTGACTAATCTACTTTAAGGAGTTACCCAAATAATGTGGTCACCTTGGTGTTGTACAGAGAGAAGGAAAGAGCACATGTATGCATAAGGAAAGTAAGGGGCAATGGTTGAAAAAGTCTGGGAAAATGGAAGTATTATGGTTGGGTTATCAGAAATAAGAACTGTAGAAAAATATTCTGAACGGAATGTGTGAATGTTTGGCACCGTGAAAACTGGGAGCAGTAGAGAAATGGTCCAACTGTGTAAAAGGTTGTAGTTCAGCAGCAAAACTGAAATTGAAACAAAGGTAGCAGCTGATCTGGCATCTCCTGATATGGAGAAGCAGTTGGAACCCAACTCCTCAGAAGAAACAGAAAAGTAAGGAAAAAGAGCCAGAAGAGAAACTCTTATACTTTACAGCTGGAAAATAAATTACGCTTGCATGTGTATAAGTACACACTAAGGAAATAAAGAGGATGAGTTTGGGAGTATTTGCCTACAAGACTTGTTTTAGCATCTTTCCAGCTCAGTTTAACGGTGTCCAGGGTCTGACGACTAGGGAAACCCTCTTCTTAGCTTTCAGGATACAAAAGGGAAGGGATTACAAACCAAGCAATACAAGCAGAGAGTGGGAATTTTCTGGGAACAGTCCATCACATTAGATGGAGAAATGAGGTTCTAGTTATGCAGCTTGCACAATCAGTGCTCATCCCCTCAGATGTGCGTTTAGTGAGATCCATTTGTGAACAACTGTCGCTGACAAAGCGTGATGGGACTTGAAACTTCATCAGTGATACGACATGAGACAGTACTGTTACCTTTTCATGAAAAAGACCTGCCCTTCAAAAATCAACTGAAATAATTTTCTGGAGGCTGGAAAAAAAGAACACAGAAGGAAAGATCTAGTGAAGAGGCAGCAATGAAGCATTTTACCAAGCAGTTCAAGCACTGAGTGTCTTGTAAAAGTAAATGGTGAGAGAAGATTCTGCTAGGAAGGGAAACGTAGTAGAGTCCTTCCAGAAACTTAACTGCGTTTGAGATCTATCCTGCTCACATAATGTGGCATAAATATTGACTTTTTCGTGATCAGGGAAAAGAAAGGAAGACAAATATGTGATTTATCTGTTACCTTCTGATGCCTGAAAATGAAGCTGTAGTTTTGTGTGTGAGAGCAAAGGGCCCCTGGAGAACAGTCTTGACAGTGTTTGAGCCATACCTATGGTAATGATTCACTAGAGTCCTGATTCCTCAGTCTACATGTGAAGATCTGTTTTCCTCTACCAGGCTTAGGAGTTTACCAGAGTCATGCATCTCATGTCAGGTAAAAGCCACTGGTTTTTTTTATATCTCAGAGCTTAGAGAGGCCTGACCACTGCCCTGATAAGGTGGTACCTGCCCAAGACATTGACAGTCTCATTACTGATCTCTGATCTGAAGATCTGCTCCAAACAGAGGCATAATATCTGTGAAGTTTCAGGGAGGCAAGTGATGAGACAGAGCTTGGATTTTTCTTTTTGGGGACAATATTTTGACCCTTTAGCATGAACATTGCAGTCCCAAGTTATTCGCACACCATTGCTGATAAAGTATTTCTACAATCTATTCTTGGGTTTTGAGCATTCTGTCTCAAAATCAATGTTTTGAGCTGACATCACCTATGCGGAGTTGTTGACAGCAAAGCTGAATACATGCATCCAGTCTGCCAGTTGCCTCTGCTGGATTTCTAATTCAGAGTTACTATTTCTGAGTTAGGTGGGGTGTACAGCATATTCAGGAAACATTTTCTGAATAAAGCATCAGTTACCATTTGCTAAGACCTTTGGGCTTGATGAGCACTGCGGGGTCTGTTCTGCCTCTTCCAAGAGTCAAGCCTATAACATTTATTCTATGGTGAGCTATAGCTTTACTCCTGACTTTAGTCAGGTCTATTTTCTACTACTTACTGCCAAGGCAGACCTATTTGCAAAAGACAGGCATGTAATTACAAAGGATGTGAAAGAGAAGCCAAATGACATCCCTTAGTTTAAAGAGGCTTGATATTTGGTTGTTTATAATATCAGTATGTTCGTTGTTTGTACTGTGGTAAGAGCATTTTTGGTGTGGAGACTGAGCCACAAGACTTACTGCAGCTATGCAGACAGTGTTTGTCTGTTGGTTAGGGAAATGAACTGGAAGGCAGGAAGGTTTTGGGTCCTAGACCAAGCTGAACCAGCGACTCATCACACGGCTGGGAAAGTGCACTTAACTCAATTCTGCAATGTTACAGAAATCAGCCCAGCTGCTGAACTGAGCCAAAGCAAGTTGTAAGTCATGGGTCAGTGGTACATATGAGAAAGATGAGCCCTTTTTTCCTATTCTGGGTAAATGTGAATTCTACATTATCTTCTCCTGAGCCAAAGTTTCACAGAACACCTGTGAACCTCCCTGCCCCCGCCAAAACCCCTTCTCATCCCTCCCATGAAATTTATGTAGAAGCGTGTATGAAGAATGAAAAAAAGTATCCAGAAGAACTTAATCTGGTTTTCAGATTTTGACATCTACAGATACAAATACACAAAATAAGCATTATATTGAGCTATAGATTTTGTCTTCTGAGTGGGTAAGTCACTAAAACAGCTTTTTGGTAAAAGTGGGGATTGAAATACATCATGTAAGTTTTATGAGCAGAAATTACAATGCTTCTCCTGTTCAAATATTCAGGTGTTTCTTATACACAGTGGGACATCTTATTTGCAAATACAAACACAAACAAAAAGGAGCTTTTGCAGGTCCTTTCTTTAATAAGAAAATATATTAAGACATTTTGCTAATCAGAAGTATACGAGTGAGAAAGGAGATTATCACTAATAGTTGACTATCAGTCTTTATATCCATAGGGAAGAGATTGGTCTTTTTTCTGAACACCGTCTTATATTTCAGATTACCTGCCTTGCCGCATTGCAAATAGCAAAACTTTCACAGAGGTCTGCATATACTCCTGATAGGTCAGATGCTCTAATACACCTTCTTTGTCTGGTATACCCCCTATAACAATCTGCTTTACCTGAAGCTCTTACCAAGGGCAACACGGATCAACTCAGAGCAGAGAGGAGGAGGCTCAGGGAGGAGGTTAAGTTTTGAAATCTAAACTGAAAAGTTAAATGAGTCAGTAAGCAAGCTAGTTCTCATGGGTTTTGGGTTTTGTTATGTTTTGGGTTTTTTTTGACTGAAATAGAAAGGAAACAGTGGGTGTTGCATCTGACCAAGCAGTTAGCAGTAAACACTTCCATCATCAAATGCAATTCTTTTTCCAGTTTGCAAATCTCTTAGCCATTCTTCTTACTTTTAAGGAAATACCAGTACAGTCTCAAGAAGTAGTTCTGAAAAATTGCATAGCAAATTTCCACATCATTTAATATTTCCCGTACAGTCTTTTGTCTAACAGCCAACTTCAAAAACTGAGCCAGGGCTGTAAGCATTACACTGAACTGGACTTACCCATCAGCATGTATGATAGAATCAGTGTCAGTTAATCCATGCCATTACTGATAAACATATGCAAATCCATTCTTTCAAAGTCATTCTCTCCATGATAGCTCCATACCTCTGCTTTTTGGTAGGCGTTTCTAATTGCAATTTATTCGGTAATTCTGCAGGAAGAACTTAAACTCAGCTCTCTTTCTTTCTCTGCTATCTGATTCTGCAGGCGCAACAGGATTAAAAATACATCATGTAAGTACATTGGGGACAATATTTTAAAAGGATTAAAAAGATTTAAAAAGGCCAGTAAAAACCATCACCAAACTCAAACCTCTCAAGGGGGAAAAAAAAAACCCTCCCAGGATCTCTGAATACGTAAGAACCAGGTCAGCAGGTTACAGCTGTAAACAACTAAGCTTCAGATGAAAACTAACTAACCAATGTATAAATGCAGTTCATACACAATCAAGCATTTTGAAGTAATAGAAAACATGAAGCTGGAATAAAATCTCAGAGGTTATGCTTACATTATGGGAAACCCTGGCCCACTTGCACTGCACTGAACAAACATAGACGATACAGCCATGCAAACAGCTGTACGGCTGGTTTCTGTCAGTCCTTTCCCCACGAGCAGGGCTAATGCAGTTGCATTGCTGCTGGTTCAAAAGCAACATTGTCAGGTTGGTTTGTTCGTAGTGTAATAGGTGCAGATGAGTTTTCAGAAGTATGGGATGCGTATCTGAAGTGTAATTTAGCAGCTATTAAGGTTCACCAATTACTAAGAATAATATGTTCTTAAGTAAGCTTCCTGAGTCTGCCAATTTACGTAGGTGAGTAAACTAGACAGGTCAAATAACTGGCGTGGTTTATAAATAGACTTAAAAAAATCTCCATATATAGAATAGCATCCAGACTTTCTATTGTTTGAAGCAAATGATATCATTATTTGGATGTCTTTCCAGAACTGAAAATGACTAGACTTCGGAAACTAAAAGCAGTTAAATATAGAAATTGCTACTTTAATGAGTGGATGCTGTGTTTCATTATTATGCTACTAGTATGTGAACAAATGCCTTTCTGTTCTTAGGGATGGGAAGGGGGATTTTATTCCAGTAATATAAGATATTGGACAAAAGCCAAATTCAGATTAAGGGCTGACAGTGTCTTTACCCTCATTCCTTTATGGAAAATACTTTTGATCCACTGTGCAGTGTAACTGCACATATGAGATGATAACACTGTCCACTAACTTGTGCCTTGCATAAGCCTTTACACTTGAGCAGATCAAATATGAAATGTACAGTGGTTTGCATAAAAAAAAAATAGAATAAAAATTACAAGAGAAACAAACCACGTCTTTCAGCATAGCCTGTCATCCAGACTCTGTAGCAAGTGATTATGTCTATTTTGCCAAGTCAGAATGGTTTCTTCATCACTAATAACTAGAAAATACTTCTTCTGACTCCTGCAATACTACTTTATAAAAACACCTAAGTAACTTCTGTGGAGTTATACTTAATTTCTAAGGATGGAGTGTTGGGAATACCGAACACTCTAAAGAGCACCCCCTTTTAGATGAGGAATCCCATGTTAGATGTCTCATAAGAAAGGATAACAGACTAAACTAATATGCATCTTTACAAGCATGCATTTACAAAGATGGATCAAAGTTTAACAAGATATCAAAACAAATTTTAACTTACCAGTCCAGATTTTCCTTCAGCTACTTCTGCATCTTCTACCTTTCTCTCAGATTTAGTTAAAAATTCCCGTTTGAACGATGAGTCAGCTGACATGAAATCACCTAAATTTAGGCATCTATATATTCACAAGATGTCTGAGTTCTCGTTATCATCAGGGAAGCCAATGAGCTTGCCTTAACTACGAGTAATAATCAATGTATGTACTTTTGCTTACCTTTATTAACACATTTCGAAGAACCTCAAACTCTTACTAAGTTCATATCTGTGGGGTTTTTTTCTGCAAGCAAACCTGATTCTTAAATTGGTAAAACTGAAAATGGAGTCCTCATGAGCAACACTTTTGTTGTCCTTCTGTAATCACTTTGGGCTATAGGTGTCAGCTGATGACCAGTTTGCCCCTTTGTAAGATTTAAGAGATGTTTTTAATCATGACGGCACACTCTTGAAAGTGCTTAGTTTGCCTGCTGCATCACCTCTCTCTTACAAGTGCGTGTTCAAGCCTTAGTTGATGATTAAGACAAAAATTGTCATTCCTTTAGGCAACTAAGTCACTTGTCTTAAATAGAGGATTGCCAGAGGACATTATTCTTCCTCCTCTGGATACAATTTTGTTCTAACAAAAACCTTCTGCATCTTAACCCTCCTCCTCAGTTAGCAACTGAGAGCTGAAGCGCATTCATGCAGAGACCCGTGGCTGCTTTTTATGATTCACTTTCCCATGGCATTACAGATTCTTCAAAAATAAGAAGTGATAAATTTTTCTGTAGTGGTGACTATTTTTTATTGTTTGACATTTTAAAATGTTTTAACTGGATTTTCCCATCTTACAGTCTAGTTTCTTTCTTAGGATAACATAGAATCATCTCTGTGAGGGGAAAAAAGGCAAAATGCATCTGAGTTCAACTACGTTACCTGTAAAATATGAGAGCCTCAGTCACTGACTTCTGGATGGAAAACTATGTCACAGCATACTCTGCTTGCTCAGAAGTCTACTGTTTGCAAACAACCTCATGTTGGGCAAGTGGGCAAGACCCCTGAACATTTGCTCAAATACCTGTGCTGTACATTGAGCAGCTTTTAAGATTTGCTCTGTGACTAACCCTCTTAAAGACCTTTTTCTTTTAATGCCTACTATATCACAGCAGCTCCTGGATTCCATTTGGTTTGCTGGACAAATTGTGTTTGGATTAAAGCAACAAAATTAGAAATGCTTTTATGAAAATGTGAAGAGTAAGTTCACACTTTATCATGTCTGGCTTCTGCAGTTGTTACAAGGCAGTATCTCGAGACTGCAACAGGAGAACTTTTTAATTTGAAGAGAGGATGGTAAATAGTACCTAAAAGAAAGTGAACATGTGGAGCTGTGAAGTTTCACTTTGAAATGAAACTATGCAGCCTTAAAATCAAGGCTGCATGCCAAAAAGTTCATATAATCAAGAGCCACAAACCAGCCCATAAGAGGAAAGTCTTCTATAGCTTCATGTCTGAGAGGTACAGAATTCATGTTGCTCATTGCTGTCTTCAACACACTTGCCAAGACACACTTGAGAAGACAAGTTTCTGTCTATCGGGATCTTCTCAGCATCAGGCTTTGTATTCTCTCACCCTTCCTTTCCTCACCCCCACACTGAGTACAGGCATCCCAGTCCTTGCTTTTGGATTCTCCTCGTCTGTTGACACTCCCAAACTCTTTCAGGATTCAGAACCAAAGCAAGCAGCTTGCTTGCTTGTGTGGCACCCCGCCTCCCAGTTTTCTCTATACACTCATCAGAAGAGTGAGGTGGGATGTGAAACTTCACACCAGTCAGTAATTCATAACTGATTGCCACAAGCATTGCTGTTCTCATTGCATTGGGAAGATTGCATTAGGCAGTTAGCAGACTAACTTTCTTAGTATGGCTGGTGGTATGTCTCTTTGTGTTCCGCCTGGGACCAGTTTCCGCCTCCAAGTTTTTTTTCGTTGAAGGATGTGCAAATACATGGCTTCCCCTACTTTTGGTGGGAAGTGTAAACATTCATATGATATTGAGGTCACGCACTAAATCTTTCCAGTTGCCATGCATCCAGACTAGAAAACGTTCTGGCTCCCATTCAAATATGAAAGAAAGAATTATTTCTTAGCGAAATAATTCTCAGAACAGTTGGAGAGAAGATCCACACCCACATCTTTTCCTTCCTCTCTCAATGTGCCAATTTATCTCTCCCTTTCCCTTACCAATTAAGGTCTTCACACTGGTCTTACTGTCCAGTGCACTAGTAGCTACTGGATTGCAATCAGGCGTTTTCATATGGCTGATTCCTTCTTTGGCATCATAATTCCGGGGACAGAGTGTTTTCCAGACCTAGCCTGATACTGGGCAATTCAGGCTTCCCCCACCAACAGCATTATCCATACTTGTTTTGTATGGTTGTTTATACATGTTTCTAGAGAAATAAGTTCGGCATCCCAGCAACAAATGTTTTCAACTCTTTAAGGAGTGAAGTGCTGGGTTTGAGCAAATGCAACTGTGCACTCAGATTTTAAATCACCGAAGTTCCCATCTGTCTGGTTCATCAACAGCAGGAGTACCCTGTTGTACTCCTACTTTATTTTTCTCTCTTTTCTTTCAAAGGAAGAAAAAAATCAGTGTTTCTAAGTCAAGCCCTTATAAACCAAAATTAATGTATGTTTCGACAGCTGAAGGTCAAATGTGGAATCGGAGGTCCATACTGGAGGTCTGGGCCTGTCCGTTCTCCCTGGGGTTGACACGCAGAGATGCCTCGCAGGCATGCCAGGAATTTTGTCGGGACTCCCAGGATGAAATCTCACGTGAAGCATGTGAACATTCTGCTCGTTGCCACACTGCAGAGATGTGGTATGTCAGCACCCCTGGTCGTAGTTCAGCTTCTCAGCAAGCTCCCAGGCCTTTGAAAACCTCTCTTGGTGAAACTTATCTGGCTCACAGTGGCTGCTGAATTGATGGAGAGAAGAAGATGGGGCTTGTCAGGACGGAAGTTAATGCACAGCTTTATCAAAGGGAATGTCAGTGTACAGAGTCTTTTGATTCCACATTGCAATATTTTCATTATAATTTCCGTAAATTTTTTTTGAGCTGTATGTAAGGAAATGGCTTATATTTCCTGGTCTTTCTGTACTCATAGAACTGTACTTTGAGGTCTGTCCTCTGGTTGCCTTTGTTCTTTGTCAGAATACCAGCCCTTGAAGTGAAGGTACTTGAATGGGCATGCAGAGATAACGTTTACACAAATGTGGCCAAGATTAGTAGTAAATAAATCATTAATGTGTGGAAAAGTTTAAAAAGAACTGCATATATGTTTTGAGTTTTTTTAAGAGTTTGGCTGAAGGAAACTGCATTTAATTTGTCTTTTCGTGGCTGAAGATGTATAAGTAGAGAAGTAATATTGTTTGGAGATAAAAAAAATTATGAGAAGGCAAGAGGGCAAAAAGAGATTATGTGTTGGGACACCCACATTTTAAGCTTGCTATTCCAGATACATAATAATGAGAAGGTATTTAAACTAAGCAAATATACAAGCTTTACAAACATAGATAGCACTTACTTTACATGTTTTCTCTTGCTTGCGTTTATGTAGTGTTCACATTCCTTGAACCATCAACCTTCTGTTCATTCCGGAGTGACCCAATGATATTAAGAGGAGAGTTGGAAAAACTCCCTCTTCTCCCTTTCTGTTTATTGCTTTCCCCATCCCCTTTCTCCATCCATTCTAGGCTAGTTCACAGCCTGCTGGTTAAAGCTTCCCTTGGGGTAGGTGTGTGTTTGATTTCTCCATCAGAAAACTGCAGTTAAGTCTCCTGTTTCCCAAAAGACTGACTGCTGACTGCTGTGCTATTGTGTGCAATAAATGAAGGAGAGTAGAGCTACTCTGCTCAGCCTTCCTCTACCCCATCATCTTTCCCAGCTCTATTTTAAAAATAAAGGAGCTGTTACCAATTTTTCCAGTAGGTCAGGCTGTAATCAATTTTCCCAGTAGACATTCTCATACGGGCCCCTGTGGAGATATCTAAGCTGGTAAATAAAAAGAGGGCAGAGAGTGAACTGCAGATAATCATCTGTTCTGGACTGCTTTGTCCTGGTGTCTACAAAGTAAGTCTGCTCTAGATATGCCTAGCTTTGGACACTGTGGACCTAAGCTGATCTTGCCCACAGAGCTAGGGGTCTGTCTCCAGCCCTTTACTTGTGGTGGCTTCAGTCTGGCTTTCAGATCCCAGAGCAAGTTGTGTGGAACCCACCTGGCTGGGGTTGCACATACTTTGCTTGTGTTACCAGAGGCAAAACTTCCCTCTTGTCAACAGGAGGAGGAGACGGACAGGATGTTTTGATGCCCCCAGGATGAAATAGCAACTTTCTAGAGGGGTCTTACTTCACAAATCCAGCCCTCCTCCTTTAGACTGGAGATGTCCAACGTAACAGTGATGTTTTCTGATTGAAGAACACACCTCTAAGAACCTACTAATACTTTAATTGGCAAATTAATGCTCCACTGGTATTAGTAGTATTAATTCACAACTATATGATTGCAAGAGACACTGAATTAAAATTCTATGGCTTGTTAGTATTCATACAAAATTACTATAAAGAAATCTTATGAATAGCACAATAGGGCTACAAAGTTGCAATTCTGTTGCCTTTCCTTCTGCAGTTGGTACTCAGGTGTAAACCTACCCTTCCTTACAAGTTTATCTCTTCTTACTCCACCCTCCCACAGAAAGTCTTTCAGGAACATACATGGTGGAGAGACCTATGGGCTCTCCCAAGGGGGTTCCTGGTGGGCTTGTGCCCACAGGTCAGCATCACCACTGCCTGCAGATGTCCATGTTCATGCTCTTAGCATATCCTCACCATCTTCATTCTTCACCTAATTGGATGCCCTATTCTTTTTTTCTTTTCCACCTTTTTATCACCTTTGAACCTCCTTTTTTCTGCCTATACTCCTCCCAAATAAACAACCTACTCCTAGCTACTTTTTCGTCATCAGTCTCACTTTTGTTTGTGTTTGGTGTTTCTGATGCTATTACCTAGGCAATTTTG
Source organism: Buceros rhinoceros silvestris (assembly GCF_000710305.1). NCBI lineage: Eukaryota > Metazoa > Chordata > Aves > Bucerotiformes > Bucerotidae > Buceros > Buceros rhinoceros. The sequence goes on along the minus strand of NW_010398963.1, from coordinate 92,646 downwards.
GCCTAATATGGCATTACCGTTCTGGTACATTAAATGAAACAGTTGTACCTCCAAAGACTGTCTTCTGACCCTGTGATTCATGTTCATTACTTTTCATATATGTTATATAATTTTGGACAGAAATATCATACTTTAGCCTTGACTCCCCTACGTAATTCTAATTAAGCAATACTTCACCTTATGCACTGAGAGCTTGCATAGCAGTGCAATGGTATAACCCATGTTGTGTTTGCACAATGTGTCTACTCCTAAATAGTTTTTCTCACACTCAGTGTTCCCATCAGAGGCCATAGCTAACTTTGAGGATGAGATTTGGACACGTAGCATAGGATTCGTCTCACCTGAAACTGAACATCTGAGCTGTAGACACATCTCAACCAGTTACTCTAGGCTCAGTTCTCCTACCCCCATCCTTCTAGGATGAGATTAACTCAGATGTCTGAAATAGATCTGAGGAGATTCGCTGGGTGGTCTGTAGTAGCAGCTAGATGTTGCACCTATAGTGCAGAAATCTTAATTATAAAAACTCCATTTCTAGAATCTGGACTTTTCAGAAACTAGTGAAATTTCTAAATTAGGGGTCATCCAAAATATAAGCAAGACTTGGACTGAAGGTTTTCTTGGCGGACAACTTCAGAAACTTCAGGAGTTATTGCAAATCTTCCAGCTTGGTTGCACAAATCCTAGAATACCACTCTGCTGCAAATACATTTTTCACTATTTGACTGCATATAAAGCAAAAGATTCAGCCCCCGTCCTTAGATTTCTACAGGGGGTGGACATCTGCGTGTAAACTAGTCACCTACACTCACCTTTATGGTTAAGGGAAAGCAGTAGGTACTTTTTGGGAGAGACGCAGTTGATCAGTTTAGATGCTAGTGTCAGGATAGGGTGAATTATATCCTAGGAGTGATGGTTCTCCCCACTGGCCAAAAAGGCAGTACAGGTACCTGTCTCAGATCGTAACAACTCCATTGGGTTGTCACCATTGGTGTTATGCTTCCAGAAATCTGTTTTCTCGGGACATAAATAATTACAGTACTTTAAAACTACATTGTCCATCACTACATTTTAAACTGGATTTTTTGCATTCTAATTATTGACTGATACATGTCCATTTGATTTCCTTTCATCTCAGTTGTATGCCCACGTGCATTATTTTTTTTGACAGTTTTACAAGTATTCTTAACACATTTCTTTAATCGTCTTTTAAACTGTAGGTTTATACTGTAACTTCCCAGTAATATCAGATTAAACAAAAGTGCAATGATCTGCCTTCAAGAAATTATAAACATTCGATAATAATGAAGTAGAAAATGCTATTTGTGACTAAAAGCTCCCAAAGTCATCCCACTAGCAGTCAAAAGTGAAGTGGAAAGAGAGCCCAAATATAATCCAGTAGAAATGTATTAATGCTGGTCTCAAATGTTTTCCCATTATGTTCCCTACCTTTGGATAATCTTCCAGATTTTTCTCTTCATTATCTGGAAACTATGTGCATAAAAGGACATAAAATGAGAATTTTTTAAAAAAAAAAGTTTCCTAAAATTGTTGAAGAAAACAATTGTGTCCCCGCTTTAGCTGCTGGTATTGTTGCAGCATGCAAATTAAAATGTTGGATGGTGGCTTGTACACAAACAATAGACCTTGAACTTCTTCCATTTGAAATAAGCATTAGCAGCCTCCTTGTTTTTTATAAATGCACAAATATCTTACCATAGTTCTGATTCGTACTCTATTTTCTCCATAGCAACAGTTCACCAAATTTAGTCACACTGCTAATTAAGAAAGAAATAAACTTATTGTTCTCCTTGTTTTTTTCTCAGTAGGCATAAGTGAAAAATCACATGATAAAATTACTGTGTCTGGCAGTCTGTTACTGGGATATACTGTTATTTACAGGTCCAACCCAAATAGATCTCTAAAAAATCAGAATTTATTCTTATTAATGGCAGCACTACTTACCACACTACTCCTTAATGAAACCTGCATCCTGGAGAGGAATATTTTCATGCAGGCTGTACATCTGCATGTCATCCATAAAAAGAATAGAACTATTCTTAATTTCTGAAAAGGATTTGAGGGGGACACTCTGTGAAATGAAGGATCCTAAGAAAATGATGCACATTTCATCTGCAAAGAGCTTCATTAGTAAAAAAAAAAACAGGTGAAGATAGTGAGTTGTGACCATCCAAATATTTAACTAAAAAAGGGACCAACCTGAGTAGGCTGTTGAAGTTTACAAAACTGTCTTGGCTTAATATTTCTGCTAACCAATAGCCTAAACATAAAGCAGAGTTCATAGCGTGACATAGAACACTGTTACATCCATTAAAGAATTTCCTGAATCAAACATCTAACTTTTAAATAGCTCGGGATGGTCATGGTTTCAGTTCTGTGGACCTCTTTTATCAGTATGAAAAGCCTACTTGTTTCATTAAATGTGGGAATTAAATATCAATCTGAAACAAAAGTATTTGAATATATAAAAATAGTTAAGATACTGATGTGAACCCTCTGATGAAAAAAGCATAAGAACTTGTCATGGGAACTTTCTATTACTGCTTGTCATAAGATTGAGAGCTTGTTGTACAAACAATGACAAAGGAGGACTTAGGCAACACCTGGTGCCTGCTTCATACCTTTTATTCATTCGGCTCCCAGAGAGAAATCCAAAGCCCAGAGCTGCGTTTTCAGGTTCTCCGTATTGTAATAGCAGGAGTGGGTACCTGAGAAATGTGACCCAACAACCCAAAGTGTTGAGTAGGAGATTGCTTAGAGCTTCATGAAAAATGCTAAGCATGGCAGTAGCAGTCCCTCTCTTGTGTTTAGCTCCTCAGGACAGGGCTAGAGGCAGGAAGAGCAGCATCACTGCCTGTTTAAGCAACAGCATAGCAGTCAGATCATCCATCTTGTTTTGGGGGCTTGTTTATAGCCCTGTCACCTCCCTTCCAAGAAATGACATGCTCAAGCTACTAAGGAGGCAGGAAGGGTGAAGGCACCATTTGTCCCTGCTGCAGGGCAGGGAAGGATTCAGGGTTCTTCCAGCCAGCAGGGGAACAAGCAACACAAAGCCTGACTCTATACCCTACAGCTGGGGTCTCTTGATGTTTCATCTAAGGAGCCGTTCATGTGAAAATTAGCAGCTGCCCTGAATTAGGGACGTTAGGTTCCAAGACATTAGGTTCCAAGATGTCCTTCCTGTAACCACTAGACTTCAGTCCTTCTCTCTTTTTCTTCTGGCTCTATTAATTGTTTGCAAACCAGAGTAGGAATAGGAACGAGAAATCTCTTCCTCCTTTCCCAAATTACTTACTAGGCTGCTGGGGCACTTTCAGGAGTTCAAAACCCTTGGCGTAGGTGGGCCTCAGGCTGGTCTCCACAGTATTCCTTATTATTAAGTTACAGTTGTAAAAGTCACACCACAGCATGCACAGCATCTCTGCTGTTCAGGTTTCTGAACAAGAGTGACTGTGGCTGCTGCATTTTGTGCAGACAGCGTGTACTAAGTGTAATCTGAGCTGGCCTGACTGCTGAAGTCCATCCAAGGATGGTGCACATTTTGTGATCCATATATCTGTCGCCCAGGTGAAGGTGGTTCTGGACAGGCAGGAGAGATGTAACTGCAGCCTTCTAGTTAATGTATGTCTAGTCTGACTTCTACGTCACAGTGGTTGGTTGCTAGCAAGTTTTAGGTGCTTCCAGAATAGGCAGTCTATTGGAGAGGAGAGGGCAGGAGCTTGGCTTATGATTTTGAACATGATACCTACATCTTCCTTTATGTCCATCCATAAATATTTTAAAATACAGCAACGATTTAGAGCACGCATAGAAGGATGTGTTGCATTGTGACCTAGGACTTAGTCCATGTCTCTGAAGAATCCAAGCAGCTGCGCTTCTGTGATATGATATCAGTTGCATGTGTCAGAAAGATGTGTGAGATACTGCTCAGCATGGAGCTGCAATGTTTTGCAAATGCAGAGGGAAATTAATAGAGTAACATTATATTCTTTATGCTGATCTCCAAGAATTGGAAAGCCACTCACGGCTGCTTCTAAACGTAGATTAAAGAGATTTCAACTGGAAGTCATAGATCTGATCCTGGTCTTTGCTTGGGCAAGTTCCCAGTGAGTCTGTTAATCAAAACTTATTGTGCCATGCCAGGTATTCTGTCTAATACCTTTTAACTTCCTTTTTATGTATGTTCTGGTTGCAGGGTGGAAAGACGTACACAGGACCATGTGGAGGCAGAGACTGCAGTGGAGGATGTCAGTGTTTCCCTGAAAAAGGAAGCCGAGTAAGTAACATTTCTTCCTGTAGAACATTCTTGATGGTACCAGTTCAACACTGTTTGCTGTGAGTGGACTTGCATGAGACTGTGTAGTATCCAAACTATTACTATTTTTCAGGAAAAAGTTATCACTTAGTTAAAAAAGTTAGAAAAAGTTATCATCTTACTTTCTGAAGAGCTTGTAGATTTGAAGAAGTACTTTGTTATGATATATAGCAGGTTCTTCTCTCAAAGATCAGGGCCAAGGGACCTGACAGCCATGATGAACTAACTGGATCAGAATTTTAGGGACTCCATGTTCTAGAGCATCACTGGATTGTGTGACAGCACAAAATGAATACGGGCAAACTCATTCAGTAATGTTCATAAAGTCCTTCCAATGAAATGTGATCTGATGAAAATATACCCCTCATATGTGATCTCCATTAAAGCAAAAGGGAACCAGGCATGCCAAACCCGAAATGCCTGCTGGAAGGGAACTACTTGGGACTTCTGACCCTAGGTTGTTGCTGATAGTCAGTTCTTTGTTTTGGGGAATAATGAGGAATGAGGCAGAGGAAGGGAGATGGGGTAGAGGGGATTAGCCACCTGTCACAAACAGCTCCAAGAAATAGGGCAGTTTCTATCCTGTATGGCTTGAAGCCCTGGCTGGCAGGTTCCTTCTGTACAGCTTGGTCTTCTGCAGCTGAGACAGTGACTCAGCCTTTTCCATCCACCCATCTCTAAGAATAGGTCAGGCAAAAGATGTGACGACAGGTCATATGCTCACTCTGCTATCACAAACCTCATAAGATTTTTCAGTCCTCTGCTTTCTCTCTGCACAGCAGGCCATCAGTTCCCATTGCATTCCTCAAGCTTGACTCCATGTCTGAACAGAGGAAGAGGTGGTAGGAAAATCACAGTGTAGGTGGGAGGCAAAGAACATTCTTGTTTACAACAGAAGTCTTGATGTCTCCGTGGAAGTCAGATGATATTGGAGTTACCATGCCATGAGGACCGCAGTGGTTATACTCCCATCTCCTCACCATGATCTGCTCATGGTCTGCTTTCCATTACAATAACCAAATGACAGACTGATGAAGCTGAGGACAAATAAGCCTACCCCTGAGACACAACTTTCATTAGAGCTCCCTCCAGCTGTTACTGCCTTACCCTCGTGATCCAGCATATGAAGTTTGATGAGTGCATCCTGCCACTTTCCTCCAAGGATGCTTGAAAGTCAAAAGCCAATGCTGTATGAAATATCTTTGAGAATGACATTACTGTCTTTCTTCAGTGGAATTATTTCTGTTTCTAAAACCAAAGCATGGATGTATTTATTCTGCACTAGAGTTCGTGAAAATATCTCTTGCAAAACTACCAGTTTTTGTGACTGAAATACTTTTCACATTCCTTATTGACTGAATAATCTTTAATTTCAAGCTGCCAAGTCTGCAAGACTAAAGAAGTAGCTAAACAGAAGTAACAGCGTAGGTTAGAAAAGCTGAAAATGTTAAATTACCACAGCAGAGAACCAGTCGGGTGCCACTGATGAGAAGCTCCCTGTGAGTTGCTCAGTATCTAGACTGGGAGATAAGGGCAGATTTCATGTATCTGCTTGCCACTCTCACTCTTCGATGTATCTCAGGGAAGTAATTAACCCCAGTAACTAATCACACTACACACTGGCCTCCCTTCGAATAGACACTAAAAAAGAGAAAAAGAGGATGTTACGAATCATAAATTATATTTTGCTACTTGTGGTCAGTTGTGCACAATGTAGAGGAGTAGTGGGGAAAGTGATTTAAAGAATTTTATGCACTTCAAAAATGGTATTTTAACTCTCTGAAATTATATACCTCATTCTGAATCAGCATACACTGCCTGTATTTTGTGTCACAACCTCTGTTAAACATCTGGTTTAAGGAACAAGATTGGCCTTTAGAGACTAGTCAAATTTGGCATAGCTTCTGGTCTCATGCTAATCCTCAATGGGAATATTTATTTTCACAAAACCTCTGTATAATCTGGCATGACACATGTTTTCTGTTTGAGGTGACTCATTACATGCACAATAGACATATTGCGTGTTTGCACTTGCTCTGTCAGAGCCTGCTTCTGCAGTGACTCTCAGGACAACAGAGCTGTCACTTGTGGGGCACATGGAACTCAGGTAAGAATGGTGCTGTGAGGGTCTGCAGCCAGCTGTCAGCCCTACCATACCCTGAAAAGACCCATTCATGAAAGGTCTCTCAAAACCAGACAAACAAAAGCACTTTCTTTGGATCGCTGCTACTGAACATGTATCAGAAGCTGTCGAATGAAGTCAGTTCATTGCAGTGGTAGATACAATTGCAAACTATGAAAGTCGAAGAGGTCTGAAGAAATGTCTACTTTTCATTTATATGTGCTTCTACGTCATTTTCTGTCATTGCTTCAGTTACAGAATTAAGGTACAGCATTTATGTTTTTTACAAAATATGCCTGCTGATACCTTCTGGGGATTCTGTGCTGGGGGCAGAGAGGCACCATCTAGATATATGAGGCTTCAGCCAGGCTTTCGTAGTTTGTGCCAGGTCTCCAGATGCAGGATGGCTGGAAGCTCTGTGTTTCTGTTTACACTGCTTTTGGTTCAGGACTGATGAAGGCATGAAGGCACAGGAAAGTTAAATCATTTTTCATACAGGCAGTTTCTAGGGACTAAAGGCCACCTAGTGCAAACTAGTGCATGCACCTAGCAGGCCTGCCGGAAAGAGGTGTGTGTGTTTTGAGTTTTTCCTCCACTCTTTTTCAGCTGTGCTCAGCCCTGCAACTTGCCCTGGGCTCAGAGACAGCTTGACAAAATCCAGTGGGGACAGGAAAATGAAACAGCAGAAGCTTCAGCTACCTTCTGTAGCAGTAGGGGAGCTGCCGCAGAAAGGCAAAGGCAACGTGCAGTCTCCCACCTTTCATCAGAGCTGCTCCCAGGGCTGTGAGGACACCTGAAAAAGGGCATTTTCTGCCTCATTCCCAGGAGGAAAACAGGTCAAATTCAAATGAGAATCACAGGACATTGCTGGTAACAACACTGTAATTCAAAGTAAATGCTGAGCTGTTGCTCAGAAAAGTTTCTCTAAAGAAACCTCTTTCTTGGGCCACACACTATCCCCTTGAAGTTCCCGCCTCCTGTTTTGCTTTCGAGCTCACACCTTCAGAGGAAAAAGAATAAAGAGGGTTTTTCTAGTGTCTAATGACACTCTAGTCTTTGTTCTTTTTCACTGCATCCCGGTTATTTTACTAGGTGCGTATTTACTGCATATTTAATATACATAGGTGCATATTTACTGTTAGCTGGATATGAATATCCAGTCTATCTAACCATACCTTGCAGCTAGACAGGTGGTTGAACTGGAGGCTACAGGGCAGACTCATTTTCTCATTTCTAAGACAACTCCTAAGTTGTTCTCCTAAGACAACAAGCCCATCATCTCTCTAAGCTACATATGGAGAAAATACTGTAAGGAGTACCCACATGCCTGGGTAAGAGGGAAAGGAGAAAAGGGAAGCACTGATACAGTACTGAAATTTGGTTTCAAATGAAATGGAAACTCTGAACTAAAGGAAAAAAAAAAAAGAACTTCTGGTTTCTTTCTTTTTCCTCCAGATTTTTATTGCATCTCCTAAAATTTTGAGATTTACAGTTCTTTGTAAACCATATATTAAGCAGAGTATAATATATGGACTTTAAAATTTGTTAAACATTAATGCACTTATGTGAGAAACAATAAGTCCTTTCAGGACAATGGGCAGCTGTTTAACTTATTGAAGTTCATAATCAGCCTCACTTCATAATGAACCTAGAAGGCTTTATAGAAAGTGGAAGTGAATAGAAATCTTTTTGATCTTTATTCTATAGAGTGAGAAAATGCACTCCACTGAAATCTCACTTTGTACATTCTGTCTGAGTCAGGCATCTAACAGTGCTCGAGCCATTTAACCGTTGTTTTCGCAAGGGACTGGAATAATGGAAACTGAAATGAAAAGACAACTTTGTGTCTCCCCATAAAGGCCACTTTTTAACCAAGAATGACATGAGGGTTCACTATAACTCCTTTACAGGTTATTGCTTTCACTAATGCAGTGGCCAAGGGTAAGCTATTACCAGTTCACCTATAATCACTACCATCTGCTTTTGGGTGCTATACAGTTATGGAATCTAGTGTTTTATCTTTACTTATAAGCACTTTCCATACAAGTTTAAATCTTAACACGTGGGCTAAATCTAGAGATATTTTTCTTCATAATTAAAAAAACCCCAACGATATAGAGCACTTAAATATTCTAAAGTCAGATCTATTCTTATATTTTAGGGAAATGTGTAAATCAAATAAAATAATTTTAACAACTGTTAGTGTAATTTCCAAACATCACAACTGGCTTTTAATCTGGTATAATGGCAGTATATCCTTGGTAACTCTTTGTTAGTGTAAGTTGATGTATCTGATGAAATCAGATCAGTATTTTATTCTGTTTTTGCAAAATGAGAACGTAAGAAGTTCTTCTCTAATTAGACCAGTAGTTCGTCTAGACCACTATTCTGACCCCACAGTGGCAGTAGGAGATGCTATTTACAGGGAGCACAGAGGTCTGATAACTTTCTGCAGTCCATTTCCCTTGTACCCAAGATCATGCTATTTATATGTTACTTCAGTGTCTGTGTTTCTCCCTGAGTTTGTGTGCTTTCACAACCTGCAAGGAGTTCATTACTCAAATGATATATAATCACTGTCCAACAAGTTGTAAGCCAGTTTTCCTCTGGTTTCATCAAGTACACCCAATTTCTAGTTCTGTAAGATTTGAGAAGGAGCAGTTCTGTGTTTACCTTATTAGCTGCTTCCCTAATTTTGTAAATCTCAGTCATATTCCCTCTCAGCTTTCTCCCGTCCAAAAGGAAGAGACACAATCCTTTTAGGTTCTCTTTGGAAGGCAACACTCCAACCCTTCGTCCCTGTTTTCTTCTCTCTCTTCTGTGAGAGACCAGAACTGTACACAGCACACAGAGTTATGGGCGCACCAAGGTCTTACTTAGCAACAAATCGACACCTTCTGTGTTTTTTTCTCGGTACCGTTCCTGATGCTCCCCAGCACTGAAGGCTATCTGCCCACCCAGCTTGGTAAGATCCTTCTGGATCTTCCAGCATGGGAGATCACCAGATCTCCCTATCCCCCATCACCAGCATGGCATTTAACAACCTGAGGGAGGTTAGTGTCATCTATAGACTTGGATGTTTCACAGTTCAGTTCCATCTCTAGCTCACTGTTGAAGTCTTCAGTAAAACAAGCTCCAGCACCCATCTGAGAGGACCCACTGCCATTGCATTTCCATTTTAAAATGTGACCATCAAGCCCTATTCTTTTCTTCCCATCCTTCAACAGCCTTCAAGAAGAGAGCACCTCTCTTCCAACTCCGAGGGAATTTATTTTAAAAAGCTTTGGTGAAGTACTTTGACAAAGCCAGTTTGAAAATCCAAATACATTATGGTCACTAGGGCCTGCTTTACCATGTTTTCCCTTATGCCCAGTTAGGTAGACTACCGCCCGGCCCTAACCAAGCAGGACAGTCAGACAAACTGGCCCACAGTTCCCAGGGTGTCCTCTTGGGCCTTTTTTCCATACGGGGAGCTTGGTTGACATCAGCCAAAATGCAGTTTGTAATGATGGGTTACACACCTTGGCCAGCAGTTCCACGGTTTCATACTTGAGCTCCCTCAGAAGTCCCGAGTGAATGTCAGCCGCTCCTAGTTGTGTAGTAACACCTGCCTTATCTATTTCGTCTACTACTTCCTTTATATTTATCTGAAATTGATCTGGCTCAAAGAATAAATTGGATTTGGGACCTTCTCAATCACCTTCAGCGGTAAAGACCTTTGCAAAGAAGTCACCTAGTTTCTCTGCTCTGGCCTTATCATCCCCGAGTGCCCCTTATAAGTCTTGGCATAGTGTGATACTGCTGTTTCCTTTGATGGCTTCTCGCTTTTCATTAAACAGCTTTTACTGTTGGCTTGATGATCTTCTGCAAAATACTCACATTCTTTTTTAGCCCTCCTAGTTGCCATTTCCTCTTGATATGCTTTTTATGGACTTTCCTATTCATTTCAGCAATTTTTAAACTTTTTTCCCCTACAATAGCCTCCTTAGCTTTTTTTATGAACTATACAAGGTTCTTATTGAACTGGTTTTACTTTCTTTTTGATATGTGATACATAGTTAACCAGGACTTCTAATATAGTGTTTTTGAAAAGCCTCCAGGTTGCTTTAGGCTTCTTGCCTTTTTGACTGCTTTTTTAGGTTTTTACTATGATTGTGATTTTTATGTATTTCCCCTTCTTGAAATTGAATACCCGTGTGATGTATTTGTTTGGCTTACTCCATCTCACTACAGAATTAAGTTCAGCTATATTGCGAAGCTATTACAGAGCAATTCTCCCACTAGGACCTCTTGAAGTGGGTCCCGTGCAGCACTCAAGAGTAAAACCAGAGCAGCATCCTTCCTTGTGGGTCCCAGGGCTCACCATGCTAAGAAACAGTTATTTGCTTTGTCCAAAAATTTTTATCTCCTTATCTCATCTGGATGAGGCGTTGTGCCTGACAGTATGTTGGTAGTTAGATTTTGGCAATGTAACTATCTGACCTAGTTTTGCAGCTTCTCTAATTTCACTGAGTATTTCACAGGGAAGTCCTAAACACAAACCAAGCCCTACCCTTCTGTTATTTCCAACCACAAAGATTCCCTCATGTTCCCCTCTGCCCCCAGTATTTTTTTCTGTTCCACTTTGTTTTAGCGTTCCCATGCTGTGCCACTGCCCTGGCTGTATCTCATTTTCTGTCATTCCTGTAGACAGCCTAGCAACTCTGTATGCCACTGATTATCCTCCTTTCACCAGTGTGAGATGCCTGTTGTGTCAGGGTTATCATTTGTTGCCAAGTAGTATAATTCTGTAATCCTAGTTTTTAGATCTCTAGCATTGCTGAGGAAGCACTTACAAATTTTTCCCATTCTCCATTGTAAGCGACATTCAAACAGCATGGTAAATGGTGTTACGTAAATGTTATTGTGAATGGTGTTTGCCTCCCCTATTTATTGCATTTGTTTGCTTCAAAATTTCAAAATTTCACATCGCTTCGTAGTTCAAGGTTAAGTCTCTGGAAACTTTCAGGAAGAGGAGCTGCTCTCAGAGGTGTGGTACTTGGGGGAGGTATTTGCAAAATACCAGTAGTACTAATGAGTGTTATACATGGACAGGAAGGCACCCTCCAGCATTTCAATACTATAATCAAGGTGTGGTACATTGAGATTTTATATTCTTTTTTTCTCTAGTCAAGGTAATAGTGGAGACAGGAAAAGAAGACTGCTACCATAAAAAAGTGTTTAACAGTGTAATTCCGATTTCAGATACAAGAATATAGTTCCCTTTTACACACATGTTTGAGGGTACAGTTTCAAATGCATGCTCTTGTTTATGTTTATACTTTCAAAACACTGTCTTACAAGGTCTTACCAGCATATATAAATCCCTAAAGTCTTAATATTGTTCCATGGGCATCTAAATCTTGGGCTTAAGGCTTTATTGCGTGAACCCTTAGCAGTAAATAGGCCTATAATCTTCGTAGTATTTAGCTACTGAAGGCAGGCAGGATACAGGTTTGCTTGATAAAACATGAACTAAGTGACTCTGAAACTTAATGCCTAATTTATGGCCTAATGTTTTATATAGTGAAAATTGTTTAACCTGGGCCATGATGACTATCACTCAACCATGTAGCTGGATACTTATGTTGGTTGCTAATTGCTATTCTTTAGTACATTTGTCTTGACATTTTTTTGAGTGGAATATGCATGTTTCCTTTTTTTTTTTATCTCTGTTTATACATGTTTAATCAACATCAGACATTTTTTTGAACTGGTGGACGGAGGTTAGATAACTTTCCCATGAGCAAGAAGCAGTGAATCCTCCTTCCATATGTGCATTCTACACAAAATCACAGACTCGGGAAGAGTCAATGAAAGGTTTTCCTCAGAATGTGTTCCAATTAAAAAATGAAAAATATATAAGAAAAAGCAGGGTGTTTTGTTTCAGTACCTGCAGAAATGCAATTCATTTTCATGCCAAAATCACATTTTATTTTGTTAATGTTCAGAATATTGTAAAGAATGTTCAAAAAATAAAATAAACTCAAATAGAGTTTTTCTTTCAAACCAAACAAAATGAATTTAAAATTATTTTTCCCCTCTTTTTATTCTTTTGTTCTTTTGCAGAGCATTTCTGCTTCAGCCAGATATGAAATATTGTTTAATTCAATAAGCAACCCTTGAAAATTGTATATATGTGTAATCTAAAGGACTACAGTATTGTTAAGCCCATCCCACGCTATCAAGTTGCACTCCCTGTCTTTTGCTCTAGCCCTGAAAGCAAAATTCCTCCAAAACCTTTTCAAATCAACTGTACAGGAGAAAAAGAATGATACTTGTCTGAAAGGTAGTCAAAAGGTCACATCTACCTTTTTACTTCCATTTTCAACTTCAGCTTTTAGAAATTCCTCAGATTGACATGCATTATCTCCAGCAAAATAAGTTCAGGTATGCAGCGTTCATAAGGATACTGCACTTTCTCTCTAAAGCCGGTTGACCTAGGTTATATCTGTGCAGATACTTCTCCTACAAGCTTGTATCAAAAACCTTTGCAATCTCAGCTGATGTGATGAGAGAACAATTCAACAGCACCTGGACAAAGCTCAAGAATTAGTGTAATCAATCAAAATGAATACCAAGGTTGTAGTTTAAACAAAGTAATGACTGAAGTAAGTGTGCTGGGTTAACTCTTATTCATGATGCAGATTCAGCTCTTGTGTTGTAAATGACACCTTTTGATGCCTTTTGCATTACCAAGGTATTCCTCTGGTTTATTGACTTGTTACACTCGAAAAAGAAAACAAATCTTACTGGTAGTTTGCTCATAAATTGAGAAGGTATTTCACTGGTATTTTAGGAATTTATTTTGAGAGCAGCATTTTAAAAAGTTATTTGGCTATCTGCATATCACAAATTTAAATGAGAGATGGAGAAAAAAGCAAGAGAAATCAGAGTAAGGAGTGGAGAACCATTTTATTGCATAAGATAAAACAGGACTTTAACTGTAGAGAAGAAATAATATAAAGGAAACTTGTTGGAGATGAGTAGTGCTATTTGTGACTTTGGTCACAATAGCTGATGCTGGGATACGAAACCTTTGGATGTAATTCACAATCATTTAAAAATCTTACCATACCTTTTTTCTTAAAATTAAACAGAATTTTTTTATTTCTTTCCTGTCTTCCTGTGAAATACTGGACATATATTTTACCTTATTTAGAAAATAACTACCTGCAGTTAAGCAATTTCATAACTGTCTACTCATCTGTACTCTTTCCACACGTTCTGGTCAATAGTGTCTGCACAGCACAGTACATTCTCATGTATCACTGATATTTTTGTTTGGTTTTCACATAGGAATTACACTTCATTACGCACATAAAAAGCACTGTCAGGATTGTTTCAGGACAAATATACTGTCCATTTGGTTACACTTTCAGGCTTTGACTCCTGATAGCTGGACAGTGCAACTACTGTGCGAAAATATTTTTTGTGTTTTTGGACAAGTTTTGCGATTACTGCTTAGTGGGAACAGGAGTTGAAAGAACGTGCAGTGGGTGGATGATAGCCTTGCTCTATAACTGCATAGCTCACGCAGTCGTCCAAGGGGAATAATCCAGGTCATCTTTTAGCATTTAAATGGCACTCCAGAGAGTGTAAATGGTTTCTCATGACATGTGTCCAAGGCTTTACAAGTTTCTCAAATGGTGCTTGTTTCTATTTTCTGTATTTTTGTCACATGGGAACAAGTAACACTGACCCATTTTCTTTTTGTCTGCTTTGGTAAGTACCGAACTATTAGTGGAATCCTTTGAGTCTGACCTGGAGAGACCAGGGATGTGGGAATGGGCATGTTGTCATCATGAACGGTATCTGCCGAGGCAGACCGAGCCCTTTCTCAGCATTTTCTTACTGACACTGAAGAGAATAAATGTCCCTTATATACCTCAGTTTGTACGTAAGGTTTCCAGATAATTCTCAGTGTCTTTGTTCAGTGAATGGATCTATTGAAGCATATGTAAGTGATTCCATTACACTGATCTGGAAAAGGATGACAAGCATTAAAATATCTTATGATTAGATTTTGACGTTGGGAGCATGCAAAAAGAAGATCTTGAAGGATAGAAGTCTGTGTGGTAGGCCTGGAGAACAGCCCTAGACAATGAATAAGCTGCAAGCCCAAGCAAATAAAACATCAGTGCAGCATTTTTTCTCCCACAGGCTAAAATTATTTTTCTATGAAAAGATTATCTTAGTCTGTCAGATTCCTTTCTGTCTAGCACTACCATAGATGCCCAGCAAAGCTCTTCGGGTTTTTCTGTGTTTTGTTTTGTTGGTTTTTTTAGTATGGGTCATGGTAGTTCGATGAAATTCTTTGTCTAACTATTGCTTATTTTATTAGTTAGCAAAACTAATTTTGGAAAATATAGTATCATTGTTTAAAGAGATGTTATCAAGCCTTATAACCTGTTTGAAAGCAGATTTATTTAGCCCCAAGGCTGCTGGCAAAGCACAGTAGTGGTGTAAGAGAAAAAAAAAGAAAGTTCTTGTGCTTGCTGTCCTCCCCAGTACTTATAGTGCTTCACTCCATTCAGGGTACAGCAGCCAGTATAGTCTTTCTGTCTGGTGTAATGACTTGGATATGTCTGTGTTACTCTCTTCTGATCCAAATGGTCCTTTTTTTTCTTATAAACCACCTCTTGCTTTTGGCTGTTTCTCAGTTTCTAGATCCTTTGCTGCTTCTCCGTTATTTTTATGACCTTTCTATTATCTTCTCCCAAGCACACAATGTATTTTCCTTTGCCATTTAACTGCTCTTTTTGTGTTAAAGACTTCCTGTAAGGGATTTCTGTTCTTGGTAGCCTGGAAAAGGAATGAGAGAAGCCGTTTTTGTGAGATGAACTCTTCCCCCAGCAAAGCGGATTGCCTTGTCTTCTCAGTTGGCTGTGCTTGGCTGTGTTAGGATGTAAGCTCCTTGGGGCAGGAGCTGTTTGCATGTCACTCTTCTTAAGGTGCCAAGAGCATTGCTAGCTTCCATGTTAATGGCAGAGGTAGCAGCGCACAGAGGGACGCACAGACAGCTTCTTTCCGGTGGACAGGAACTCCAGCAGCACAAGGCCCAAAGGCACGACACCACACTGTGGGTGTTGAACCCATGTATGTTCATTATTCTGGTATTTAATGAGGGCATGCACTGGCATGCAGGTTTATGGATAGAACGAATTTCCCACAGGAAGCTCTTGAGTTCAAATATGGCTGTGCTGCTACTGCAGTGTCCCTTACCACCATGAGACTAACTCCCTTTCCATTACAGAGCATGCTCCTCCATGTGCTTGGCACAGATGTGTGGTGTAACACTGTCTTGCACCACAGCTTTTATCTTACCTTCTTTATATTTGCTAGGGACTTTGCATAGTGGCAGAGATTGTAGGGGCCATTCCGTCACCATCAGTGTGCCCTAGATGGGACAAGCTAAATGGCACGAGCCCAGCCTCAGCCTTTTTCAACCTCTTTGCACAGAGCAAGGATGCAGGATAGAGCAGGAGCGGGCTCCCCGTGTGTGACAAGGAACAGCTTCTGATGCTCTCCCCTGCAGCGCACCCTCCTTAGCCCCTGCCATCAGAGCAGAGCCAGAGGTAAATATGCAGGCTGAAAACAGATCCTTTTGTTTCTGTCGTTGTTACAAAGCCTCACAAACCAAGCTGCAGAATTTGCACTCCTCTAACTCGTACCTGGTGCCGCCAGCAAGCTCTTGCCTGCACTTTGCGGCCACAAACACTTAAAACTACTCAGGGTTCTCTGAGCCACAGCTCCCCCGTGCAGGTCCTCTCTCTCTCTTTCTCAGCTGGCTTCTTTCTTTCAAACAGTTGCAGAGTTGGTTTTGCTAAATGACATAAGGTTATAATAAATCAAGTGAGAAGATTTGTGCTGTGCTTCCTACTGTATGGGAGAGGTCCATATGGCTTAATTACTTCCTCCTTAAGTCAGATGTATGTATGTAAAATGTGTAAAAGTCATGTGTAACTGCCAAGATCCTATGGTGTGGTTTGAAAAATCCATGCAGTGAACTCTCAAATGCTGCAGTTATGCTATGAAATATAAATGTAAAATGAAATGAGTCAGTTCATCCAATTGAATAACAGTATTAAAATTACATAAGTCATTGGAGTGAGCCAGAGCTCAGCAGAATGGAGAAGAAGGGAAGGACCAGAAAGCTCTCTCAAGGAGGGGCAAAGTTTTATCATCAAAGGAGATAGGAGAAAGTCATTATGCTCCCTAGGAAAACAGAAGAGCAGCCTGAGTAGAGAAAGCATGTCTAAGAAAACCACTTGGTGAATTGTAAAGCTGTCTGAAAAATGTCATCATAAAATATAGCTGCCGCTAACAGCAGACTTTCAGCCACCATAGAACATTCTGATTAAAAATGAGCTGTTCCTGAGCCTGCAGGCAAAAATGTAGAGGAGGTTGAGTAGACCATGTAGACCTGTAGACCCAGGATCGTGAATGAGTCCGTATGCAGAGCAAGGACACCAGACCCTGGTGCTTCCTTCTGTCTCTAACAGATAGCGGGGGTGCTGGGGCAGCAGCAGCTCGTGCCTCACCCCTCTTCTCTTTTTTCATAGGTCCCCACAGGGGGGACCACACAAATCTCCGCAGCTGCCTGGCAGAGATCACCCAGGATGAGAAGTGTCAGGATTTTCTCTGGGCAGAAAGGGGAGGGGGAAAAGAGATGCAATGGTGGTTCCCCAGGACAGTACTTAGCTCTTGCCACTCCATGGCTGAGGCAGATACAGCCCTCCTTCTGCCACTGGCCTTGGCACTGCTGCCTTCGCCATCTCAATGGGGAGCTGCTCACCCCTGCATCTGTAGAGCTGTTTTCTCAGGGCTTGGCAGGTGTGCAGTGGCATATTTTCTATCTGGCACAACAGCTCGAGCATCTCTCGAGAAGGGGAACGGTATGTGTTAGAGTCATGTTGTTAAAGATGCAGGGCACCTCTGTGAGATCAAGCACCTCTGGGGCCTGATCTGCAGTGGTAACCTCAGTCACCTGTGCTAGAGTACAGGCTTGCCTCTCCTGCCCCCCTGAGCTGCCATCCTCTGAAGCTGCCAGAACTACTACAGATACATGGAAGTGGAGAATGGGTCTGTTGGGGTTAATCCACATCTGTGGCTACCACCAAGGATGGGATTTCTTCATCAAGAAGCACCCATGGGAAGGATCAGAGTGCCTTTGGACCACTTCTGAAAGTGACCCTGACACTGCCCCAAGAAGCCAACTTAGCAGGACACTTCAGCCCATGGCCCACCGTGGTACATGGTGTGCAGAACAAGAAGCATGCAGAGGGATGTCAGTCCCCCTTAGGGGAAGGCAATTCTCCCCTCCTATGCATCTCCTTCCCCGATGTGTCCAGTCCTCACCGGAGGGGCACATGACTGCTACCACAGGAGTACTCACCTCTTTGGTAAAGGGCATATATCTCCATCAAAGGTACACATTGCTGTCACAGTAATAGTTTTATTAAGTAATAGTTTCTTCTAGGCAGTGCTAATTGTATCAGTCATATATACATTTAATCATCAAAAATCCTCCAGTGTGACCTGCCTAAGTATGACAGTTTGGCCCCTCATAAATAAATGCTAAATACCATTCTTAGTAACTACTCTTCAAAAAGAGATTATTTTTATCTGTTTAAAAAGCCCCAACACTCTGGTATAAATATACACATATTGTCTGCCGAGTCTGTGGGCTTAGTGCATTTACACAGCTGCAGTATGGGTAGCTGTTTACTCTCCCAGTCACAGACATTGTGTTCTGCCTTTTCCCCATAAAGATTTTCCTTCTCCATCTATTCTTAGTCCTAGCCAGAGACCTATCCTGATTTATATATGTTGTGTAACTTAACTGACTTCAAAGATGCTTTGCGTGGTGTAAATCAGAACACCGGGTGGTGAATAAACTCTCCTGCAATAAGGCAGAGTTTTAAAGCTAAGCGTGTTCCTGCCTCTGTGTTCTAAATCAACAAGATTCTTTTTCATTTCTGTGAGACAGACATACTTCCCTTCCATGTATTTACAATTGCTAGAACACCCTTGCATCAACTTGTGAATCCTTTTCTTCAGGACATCTGTGATGTTTGCATACATGGAGAGCTTTTATATCGTAAAATCTCTTTCATATTGCTAACTCTCTAAAACAAAGTCTGTTCAAGATCTCGGGAAGCGTATGGAGTTAGAGGGTGCATAGCTGTTATCCATGCCTGGTAGAGTACAATTTCTTTTTCAATTCAGTTAGAAGCATTCCCATAATGAAATTCAATACCTAGTATTAGTTTGTAATTGTTCATCAGTTCCTGCAGTTTCTTTATTCAAACATCTATTGCAGTTTTCAGAAAGAAGATTGGTAATCTTGTGTTTTCTCTAGTATTATAATCTGTTCTTGTCATGAATTGAAATATAAAGTCCATCTTAAGCTTTCTCCTTAAATAGTCATTTAGTTCAAGGAAAATTCACTCAAAATTTACTCAGTACGAGAGCAAGTCAGTCCTAGGATCTTGTAAGATCTATGAATTAACCAGCCTCTTCAAGTGAGTACATGCTACCCTTTGAACATGTGTTGCCAACGCACCCCTTTAGCTCCAGGCACACATAAAAAGTGGCGGGAGGAATCCCTCCCCAGCTGTGTGCTTGCCAAACAGATCACAGCAGTTTCTGCCAGACACGGTTTGGTGAAGTGCTACAAGAAGGGCATTTCAGTTTGATCACTTGTTACCGTGGTTACTAGTCCAGTTAGATTTCAGCACTGAAACTTAGCAAGAAGTAAGGTTTGGCTTTTTAAGAACTAACTGAGCATCTAAGAATTCACAAGAAGCACAAAGCATGTTTCGTAAGAAAGCAGAAACATCACAGGTGGATTTTATTGTGTTTGACCAGGGAAGACCCAGGTGTTTTAAATCAAAGCTGCAACAGTAATGAAGACATTCCAGAGGGTCCGGGAGGGAAATGCTTAAGCTTCCAGCTTACCTTTCTGTGAGAACCTTTCATTTTCTTGTAATGGAAATAGGCAATAGCTGTCTTTGTTTAAATTTGACTTTCAGGGGAGAATTGAGATAAAACCAACCGGAGATACTAATCTGCTTCTCTCCAAAGCAAAATAGCACCAAGACTTCCTTCTTACAAGTGCCTCCTTCCATGGGCACAAAGCTTTTGATGTAATCATAGAACAAGCAGAAGTTTCCTTGAGTTTGTTAGGTTGGGCTGGAAGGAGGAGAGGGTGGTGGTCAGAAAGAAAAATTGTAGAGGCATACATAATGATATGTAAACAAAGCAAAGGGCAAGTCTTTCAAACAAGCCACTAATACTTAGATACTGAAGTGTCATGAAGTGAGCAGAGACAAAGCAAAGAAAGTCTCAGCAGTGAATGGTTATTAAGAACCAGTGATTGAAAAAAACATTTTGTCTTGTAACACATATTTTTTTCCCGGGAGAGGAAATGTTGCACAACCCCGTAAACACTCCAAGATGCAGGAGCATCAGCCAGCTGACAGCTGACGAATTTCATTTACTTCCTATCTGACTTCTGAATATCCAGGCAGATGAGTTTGCGAAGAATTAATGCTGATGGGGGCTGTGAAACAATCCCCTGATTTGTTCATGACCCTGAAACTTCGGCCAGTTTAGTCTATGGCCAGTGCATATGTCTTTGTATGATGCCACAGTGCTTGCGATGCTCTGTTGGCTCTTACGAGCTTTTAGCCTGACATTTGTGCTCCTCCGGATTCTCTTACAGCCAGAGTCAGATGTGACCATGAAATGATGTAATCTCCTCTGGTGCTGTTAGTGTGCTATGTATTTTTACTGCTCTGTGGCTGGGAGATACGGAGCCCAAGTAATACGTACTGCACATTTGCTTTCTGTCATGTGCTACTCTGTGTGTTCCTATACCCACCTCAGGACTTTTATCACTGTATTACAAGATCACTGTCTGTGTTCTGCCCCTCTCCTTTTGGCTGGAGTATTATACATCTCAACTAGATGAGATAGCTAGGGCTAGCCCCCTTGCACTTTTTCCTCTGTGATTTAACCTGAATCTTTAGGGTGCAAAATTGTTTTCTGTTGATACTCAAAGTGGTTGAACTATGGGTTACCTGAGCTGTTGTTAGGGCGCTTTTAATGGAGAACTCCGAACAAAATTTATTCCTTGGGTGAAAGCTAACTAAACACAAAAATTAGAAGTTTGAATAGAGCATTCATGAAAGCTTTCCAAGGGGAATTTACCTCGTCTTACTCCTCTGATTTGATTTACTATCGTTCCGCTAAGTTGGCACTCACCACCAGTTGCTCACCTGCTCTCCACGTTTTCGTCAGAAGAGGGGGCAGTCCGCAGCGTCCTGTTAGTGCTGAATAGCTCTTAGTTAGAAGCGCAAATTCAGGTACAAAATGCTGACATGCTTGTCAGTCATTAATCCTGTGTAACGTACGTCTTGTGTAATCTAGAATTGTGTATTAAAAAATTATAAAAAATACAACTATTCTAACTGTTATTGCCTTTATGCATTATTCTGTACTTACACTACAGCCATCTGCATCCCCTTTTGACCATCAAGTCCTTCTTTCACCTCTTTCAAGTTGCCCATGTTTTTTCTTTTCTTTTTTTTTCATTTTCCAACAAAATCAACCGTTTCTTGTGCTGGTACTCTTGAGTCCCCATCTTCCTGCACCACCAGGGCTCATCTTTCCTCTCTGACTCCCATTATCAATCATTTTCACAACCTGCTTCCAGTTTCTCAGATACCTCCAGCTGGCAACCTACACTAATCTCTTCATCCTGCCTGCTGTCTACCTGGGCATGCTCCATGCTGCCTGAGTGCTGAGTGAGGAGGGACAGGACATCTGTTTTCAGCGTTCATATGTATCCCATGCTGGTTTTGAAGAGGAGTCATAGGACTGATTCTCCCAAAGCTCCTCAGGTTCGGAGTGGGCACTCACCAGGCCTCTGTGAGGCTGAGGCTGCTCCATGCAAGTGCTCAGTGGGTGTATACCACTGACCCAGCCACACGGGATGCTCCATCTCCCCAGAACCTGCTCCTCCAGAGAAACTGGGAGGGCTTGGGCACACTCCAAAGCAACGGGATCTTCCCATGTTTCAACCACTGAAAGTAAAGAGCTTTGCTAATTGTATGTAACTTTACAAAGGTTTGTAACTTGCCCGTGTTTCAGACAAAGGTCAAAAGTTGCTTTGCTGACACAAATCTGTTTCATTAATGGAGCATGGGGAGGAGAAAGACTCAACACTGACAGATGATGTGGGTAGTGCAGGAGGGTTAAAGACTGCCTCACCTCTTCAGATTGCTGTTTACCCTCATGTTAGAAAACTTGACAGGAGCATTTCTCATCTAAAACTGGTGACTGATGGCATACACCAGCTCACTGGTGGTTTTCTGGAGGGCATGCTATAGAGAAGAGACAGATCAAGTAGGCTAACAGATAAAAGCAATTTAAGGGTTTTGGAGTTCAAATTATCACATATGTAATTCCACATCTTCTTTTTCAGATACCGCTGCTCCATACATTCTTTACACATTAGATTTGAAAGATTAAAGGGAAGAAATAGCAGGATCCATGTCCTGGATAGTGCATACTATTTTTGCACATTTATTTCTCTGGAGAGAAGGGACATTAATCGTATACATTGGAAACAAATGAGCAAGCCGAACAGATGCCACAGTTAAAAATCTTATGTGAAGGAAAAAAACCCTCACTTCTCTTCAATATTTTGTTCTTTTAAGTTTTTAGCCAGATGTCATGTGAGTACTTGGATACTGCTTTTGTGAATATTCTCTTGAAGTATTACAGAAGGCTGAGAAGTGGGAAGACTGTAAATGTATGCATATTTCCCAGATGCACTGTGTTTGCCAACCAGTGCATAGGAACAAAGTAAGTTAAAAGTCAAAGCAGAGAAATTCCTCTGAGCATTTTGATTATGAGAAGATTTGCAGGGCTTTACTGTAATAACTACAAGATACTTCAAACTCGTTTCTTAATGTCATGGCATTATTTATTTTCAGAGCAAAGTTCAGCAACTTTTGAACGATTGTATATAATTTTTTTTACATGTCATGGCTCCTTCAAATATACATATGTATACTTTTTTTTTCAGAAGTGATAGATTGCCAAGTTGTCTGACCTCTCAAGAGAGGAAGTTGGGAGGACAGTTTAGTAACGTTTTCTTTCATTCCCAATGTGGAATAAGATCAAAAAATATGTATTTTAAATTCCGTTAGTCGCCTTATCTTTTCTAAACCATAAGGTACTGGCAAAATAACAGCACAAGTAAACATGGCTCTTGATGCACCACATTAAAAAAATGGCTTTTGTTTATAAAACTTTTTTTTGTTGTAGAAACTTGTGGGAATAATGTTGTATTAATGGTAGGATGTTGACCTTTTCCAGCTATGGAAGATAGTCTCAGAACAGGATCCAGGAAAAACAAACATGGAAACTACTTAACTCCTTAGTTGTGTGCCCGAAACTTTGTGAGGAAGCGTTATTTAAACTTAGGTTATTGTACTTACACGTTGTGTCATTACATTAAAGTGCCACACACGCACAACCATTTTCACTAAGCAACAAGTTATCAAGAGCTTAATGGAAGAAATAACTTCTGTGAAGAAGAATATTGCTGTAATTTCATGTAATATATGTAAAAATATGCAGTTGTCTGCTATTGTCTGTGTTTTGTCTACATTTATTTTTAGTCTCCAAGGTCAAAAGTAGGGCAGATTTTCTCCAGATTTTAGGGTACACAGTTCTGCTGTTCTGCTGAACAAGAAATTAAACTGAGGAAAAGAGTGAAAACTAACAAGTTCCCTTTTACTTTAGACTTGACCTCATGCTCCTCAGGTAGTCTAAGACTATTCCCTCTGCTTTCTTAAGTGAGAAACCCCAAAACTCAAGTGAACTCTGCAGAACTTGTGCATGTGACCTTTGCCGTAGAGTATATTTTCACCTCTGCTAAATTCACTCCTGAACTGAGAGCTAGCCACAAAACTTAAGGGCTAGTGACATCCACTCAGGACTTTGAAATGAGGTTGGTCAAACATCTGTGGTGGGGGAAGAGGAAGAATACTATCTGATCTGCCTGCGCACCGTATCTTCCTCCTTTTTGGACCAGTTCTAGTCAGATGCCATGTAGGTAGTTTCTCTTCCATTCCCATTCCTTTGACCACACATTTCTTCCAAAGCCTCTCTGATGTCAGTAAATAATAGGAAAAAGTATCTGTCAGATCTTCTTACAGGACAATTACTGAATATCAGCATCAGTTTCAAGAAGAAAATGGAGCTACTCCAGTTCATATCAGCTGGACATCTCACTTGTGGTCTTCACAAGGTCTCATTCTCTGTTCATGTCAATGAAATTGTATGTCTCATTGTGAACAAAAAAGGCAGACTGTATTAACATTGAATATTTTTAACCTTTTTAAAAAACTGTGTAAATCAAGAAGTCAGGCATTATTGCAATCTGCTGGTTTGCCTTTTAGAGTGGTCTATTCTCAGCAAACAAACAAAATCAGAAATACGGTTTTCAAAATAGTTTGGTTTTTTTTTTCCCCCAAAGAAATTAGATTTCTGTATTGTCTTTCAGCAACATGCAAGTACTACCTTTTAATTACCAGAAGTGCACGTTTTACCATTCTGGGGCTCACAGGCCTGTTGGGACACAAGGTACTCCGATACACATATCGTTTGTCAGTAGAGAACCTCAGCTTTTGGTAACATGGGCTTATATGAGAAGTTACTACCGAAAAACAGAAACAAAAAACACCCCCAAAAAACATTTCCTTCTTATATATACTATATTAGGTTGTCTCTGCTCCTGAGGTGTATTTGCAGCCAGCTCGTGAAGCAGCTAACCCTACAGCTTGCAGTTCACCCTACTGCAGTGAATCAGCACTGCTTTAGGCCCACTTGTATTTATTTCTGATAGTTCAGTAATTACTACATGAGTGTCTGAGTTGTGCCAGTGAATGAGCAGAAATGAGGTGGAGTTGCTGCAACCTCCAGGCAAGGTGTCCTGCTTGTAGCCTTGGGCTCTCAGGAAAAGTTGCTTTCCTTCTTGGCTTAGCCACAGACTCCTGGTCTTTTGGAACGGAAGCCATAGAAGGTGAATCTCTAAAGAGCTCCGTTCTCTTTAGTTACCTAAGTAAAAAGTATTTTTGAAAGTGTTTGACAAGTTATGTCCATTGTGTGCTGATTTTTGGTCATCGTACTTATTTACTGAGAAGTAACCAGAAGCTGAGGGCTCCTTAGGGAACTTGAAGCCAGGGTTTGGGTGGTTGAGGTTCTCAACTTTAGTACAGAAAATATCAACAATTTCATCCTTCAGCACTCTTGTGTATTTAAAGTGAAAGCTCTATAAGCCGTTATTCAATGTGCATATAGAGTACTTCTCACATGGAGGCCTTGAACTCCGAGATTCTGTAGATGGTACAATAAGCTCTTAACTACATTTGACAGGGCTTTTTTTCTTGTTTGTGTCGTAGTAAACTATGACAGTATGTATGCCATTTAAAGTATGCCATTTCTGCTACTGTTGCCAACAGAGATACATCTAACTTTCTCCTGTAGACCTCCAATGATGGAGGCTTCACAGTCTTTCCCAGAAAGCTTTTAACATATCTGAAGTGCACGTGCTGGTAAGTCTGCTATTATGCCCCGCTTAATCTTTACTGTTGCTGCAGTCCAGGGAGAGCTGACTCATTCATTTATTACTCGTAGGCAAAGTTTCTTGTATTACTGATCCTTCGTTATTGTTTTCCTCTTGACTCTTGAAATGCAGTATCTGGAACTGAACTTAGACTATCTGGCCAAGAGCTTATCAATACTGAGAAGAGCACAGGGATTACTTCATGTGTTTTATGGGGTATATATGCCTGTCTACAGTATTCAAAAGCTCAGATGTAAAATAGTTAATTAGGTAACACAATTGTCATTTCCTTCTTGGATTACGTTGTTGCTGTGGCATACTTTCAGATTTTGATCTGGTGTTGGACAAATGTGTAAGTACCTGAATATTGCGGTTCAATGTTTAGTGCAACTTTTATTGCCAAGTAACTGCTGTTAGTGAGAGCTAAACCTAAAGGATTTAAGTCTGAAGAGATGGAGAATTATTCCATGGACTATATGTGCTTATCTCTGCAACAAATACTGTAAGGATTGTCAGTCCGTATGACAATTCACTTCTGTTGCTAGGAGGTCTCTTCTGTCCCCACTGAGAAGCTCACACCATCCAGGAGACTCTGACTATTTCTAGAAGAGTGCCAGAAACTGCAGTCTCAAGTTGGTAAAAGGTGGGGAGCATGAGAAGAATGAAGGAGTTGTGGAAATCTGTGTATACCCCTTTGGGTTTTGATATCATTTCCCTCATCAAAGTTCGGAAGGAATACTTGCACAACAGTACATCTTGTTTTGATAGCTGGTTAGTAAAGTGAGTAAATCGGAGTGAGGAGGTATTAATATATACGTGGCAGCCTGTGATTGCATAGCACTGTGTGGACCCACGATATTTTCTACACATGCTGTATGATACCTCCTCGACTCCCTAAGATTCCAGCAAGTGAGAAAAGCCTGTTTAGGACTGCCCTTTCAAAGCCAGTCAAAACAAAGTAAAAATAACAGGGATCTTAATCAACTCCTGCCAACTGGCAAGAATGGCTGGGCAGGCTTTGCTTAGGTAAAAATTTTGCTGGAACATATCAGTAAGTGAGAAGTTCATTTGCAATGTAACTATGCCAGTAAATAGCCAAAACATAACACTTGGAAAACTCAGTAGACGGACAGCTTTCCCTTTGTCATCAGCTAATTTTCCAATGCATTGAGAACTGTGGGTGGTGTTGGGGAGGTTGCGGGAAGATTTTGGGAGGGGGGGTTGATTGGAATAGTGTTAGTATGATGAGGATGGTGTTTTAGCTAATCAGTTGTATGAGTGGAATTTTATCTCTTCTGGGAGGTGAGCTCATTCGCCTTTATCGACCTCAAATCCATGTTTAGAAAAAAAACTCAAAGTGGGATGCATTCTTCTTCGTGACGGCTTATTCTTACAAAACACAACTGCTTCTTACCACCCAGTGTCTCCTGAAAATTAGCTATGTTTTGATTTCGGTCTGTTTTGTACTTTCTTCTGCAGAAAGAAAAAATGCAACCCCTCTTCGTGTATCTGGCTGGTTTTCAGTGTCGGAGTTTAGAGCGTCTCACAGCCCATAAAAGTAGTTGTCAAAGTACTCCAGCCACCTCTTCTTGTTGTTGTTTTCTTTCTTCCTCTCTTTTAAGACCAAGTTACAGAGAAGAAGTGAGGCGGGGTGTTTTATTCACTCTAAGGTTCACCAGAACCATGTGGCCATCCGTGCTACCAGGCACGGCATCTTCCAAGTCTATAGAGTGCTTTCCTACCCTGCTTGCATTGCCTGTTTGTTTTTCTTTTTCTCCTGGCTATTCCCATGCCAACCCCACCCTTCTCTTTTAGCTGATGCTTTTCTCTCCAGGAATGTGCACCCGATGAACCTGAAGATGCTCATCTTGCCAAGCAGCATTTGACAAAGAGATTTCAGAAGGGTTTGGGAGTGGATGGTGAAGGAGACAGAAAGAGGAAGGTTGTGGATGTAATTTGTCTAGGACTGACAGCAGATGGCTGGGACTAAGGCCGAAAGAGGAGATGAGCAGCAGGGAGCAGGAGGGAACAGTGAGCTGGTCAGTAGAGGAAAGCAGTCTAAACGCAGCAGATCTCAGGGTTACACAAGGGGAAGATAACTTAAGTCCGTTCAGTATAAATGTTTACGTGGTGGACATGATCCTCAGTAAGCTGTCATGGAGCAGAAGTTTTCGTGTTTGTGTTCCTCTCCCTGTTTGAATAAAGTCGCTGGAAACATAGGGAATTGAGGTATTGTCAGTGTAATGTTTTGTTTGTCCAAGGGCCAGTTTAGGCTACAAGATAAAACAATGCCCAGCTCACTCCCCATGGGCTGCCAGTGTGCTGTTTAAATAGATGGCTCAGTGCTGGCTCAGCCTCTCTTGCTGTGGGCACTGAGCTCCCAGCCCTCTCTCAGTAGTATTGGTAAAGAAATGAGGGGGCCCTTCCTGCCACTTTACTTCAGGGGGCAAGGTAAAGGAGTCAGGGTGAAGGGGCATGAGCATTATTTAATGTCTTGAGTTTGGCCAGTCAGCAGCAAATGGCCTTTGCTTCTTATATACTTGATTACAAGACATTTCTGCTAAGCTAAAATGAGTCTGGCTCTCGAGTCAACCTTTGGAAGATTTTCAACAAACCACTTTAAAAATGCAGTAAGTGATATAAATCTTATGTTACTAAATAAACTGAATCACAATATTCCAAAGCCAATCTAGGAGTGCATTTTGTAAGGCTTCCTGGGTGACGGAAAGAGGAACAACGGCATGCACTGGGATCCAGGGCTCTCTTCCTCTATTTTCCAAGGCCACAGGAAGGCTGCCGCCACTGGATGGGCTGAGGATGGAAGTGCATGCTTCTGTGAGATGGAAAAAGTGACTCATCCATCCTCCTCCTTAAATACTGCCTAGGAAGGACAGTGCAGGCTGGATTTCTGTGCCCTTTGCTATAGAGACCTTTCTGTTAAAGTGTGGTTGCTATAGAGACTTTTCTGTAAAGTGTGGCTGGAGAAAAAGGGAGGGGGTTAGAAGAGCCGGGTCTCAGTCTTTGCTGGTCAAGAAACATCTATATAACCAGGGGGGAGCCCCACAGCTTGCCCCACAGAAAGGCTGCCTGTCCTACTGACTCCATGAAAGGGAAATGCCTTGCAAAATTATTTTCAAACTTCTCCCTTCCGAACTGGCCACCTATAGCAATCCCAGCCATCATACTGGAGGGTCTGCTCCAGGCTGATCCTTTACTTAGAGATCAGACATAAAAGTGAGGTGGAGAAGGTAATGGAATTACCTTAAGAAGGTAATGGAATAGGAGAGGTTTTATTTTGTTGGTATTTCATATAGAAGTAATACACACTAGGAGTACCAATAAAATGAGGAAAATAAAAATAAATGGTAGTATCACTCTCTAAGATACAATGTAGATTTTACTCCAGTGGCTTGAATTTAATTTTCTTTTTTAATTAGGCAATTGTCAGTAAGAGGCTCAAACTTGCAATTAAATTTTAAGTTTGTAGAAATATTCATTAGAAAGAAATGCTAAACCTCTTGAACTTACACACATTAAGATAATAATCCAGTTTGTTCTAAAAGACCATAATGAAGGAATTCAGTGAATGGGAATTACATAAACTCTTCCATTGGTGTTGAAGGACATGATCTATAAATTAGGTGACTGAGAGTAAACAGGAAATTCCACAGAACAATTTCAGGATAAAGAAACTATAGCAACAGATGGAAAGATGTTTCTGTTGGAAAATTTTAGAAGTTGGTTTTGATACCATCTACCTTTTTTAAAGATAAACAACCACTCCATCTCCACATTTCAGTTGTGAATTTCAGCTGTGCATTAGCGGAGCAATGCTAGTACCAGATAGAGCAAAATGCTGCACAACTCTTGCAGAAGTTCTTGTTCCTATATAGAGGTCACACTTTTTTCCCCCTCTGCTTTTGGTCACATTGGCAACTTTTTGGGCATGATACGTCTGAAGAGCACCCAAATATGTTAACATATGGACAAGCATGTTCAAATATGTTTGGGTTTTCCTTAGGGCTAGAGCAAGATAACAGCTAAATGGAAACCAGATCTTGCAATCAAAAAGAGTTGAAGCCTTTATGCTTAATGTATCTTATGTGATGTAAAGGAGGTGGGGGTCTCTATTGTACTCATTTTAATGGTATGGATCAGGCTTTAGAAATAACTTCTGGTAGCAATTAGTCACAAAAAGACTTTTTATTTCACCATCTTTTCAATCTCACAACAAAATTCAACTTGCTGTCTGGAAGGATATTCCCAGATATATATTAACATTCATATGTAGTAAAAATAGAGCCTTTCAATATTGAAAAAAGACAGAAATGTTCATGTCCACAAGTTGTTATTATTTTCATAGCAACTACTTCATAAAACAACAAAAAGCACACAAAAGCAACAGAAGAGAGACTAATTAGCAAATATTTTGAATGCCTGAGATAAGGATTCATAATGGCTAGTAGGAAAGAAGAAACCTCGCATTTAAGATAGTTTCTCAGCAAGCTGCATAATAATGTCCAAACATACTTCCTTTTGGCACATGTCGTTATACACAGACAAAGAAACAGGAAGAGATTTTTTTTTTGTTCCCTGTGTCAGAAGCGTACACTGATGGAGAACTCAGCCATAAAAGTACATTTTTCTTACTAAAGAGAAAAAAATAGCCTTGGTTTTGTGCTAAGCGCTGTATTACAGTTGGAGCAATGTTACTCTGTGAATGATGCTTCGGTGTGGCAGGTTCTGGTTTTCATCTATACACTGTCTTGGCTCAGTATTAATGGTGTGCTCTGCAAATGCCAACGGAGTATAAGCCAACTCATAGTTGATAAAGAAACATGGCCCTTTGCTATGCAGAGTGTGAATTTTCGAGTCTGCTGTAGACATGGCAGTAGAATAGCTGTTCCGTGCAGCCGACATTGGGCTTCACATTTGTTCTCAGATCTAAATATAGAAAGCTGCCCATATCATATTTCTCTCCCCAGAGGTGGACCTCTAGAGGGTGGAGCACAGCAGGTGCCCAGTAAGGATGAGGAGCAAATGTAAAAGAACTGGGTTCCCCTCCTGCACAAAAATGGACACACTGGCCTGCTAGGCATGAAGAGCTTTCCGAGTCCATGTTTGTGCCTGTGTATGTGTGTGTGTGTGTGTGCAAGACTGCTTACTCATGCTTTTACTGAACAAATCACTCTCACGATTAGTATGAGTTCACTGTGAAGAAAATTCTTGCAAATAATTTTAGTGAAGTTTGCTTTGTAATATGAAATAAACAAAAGGATAAACGTGGACTTCTTTAATGAGCATTTCCAAATTAGTATGACTGACGAGTTACAGCTATTCAACTGTCATTATTCACACAGCAATTTGAATCTGGTCCCAATCTGAAAAGAGGGATTTACTCACGAAAGTAATACAAATAACGAGAGAAGGAAACAGTTTTGCCACTGCAGAACGTGCTGCCTATCGAAGCAACAGAGGCAGAGACTTGAAGAAAGGAGGTGTTATCCACTGATGCAGCTGTAAGTGCTTTGCCAGCATTAAGAAGGAAAGCCATGATGGAGCCGAGAAATAAACTGCTCAGATTTGCAGTGTTAGTGCCATATCTTAGCTATGAAATCATGATATTGTTCTTAATTTCTGCTTCTTGTCTCCATGTAACTGTTTGGTACCAGCTGTTTCATTAGAGTGTTGTCTAAATTGCAGTATGCTGCAGGTCTTCCTGCCGCCAGTTTTACAGTGCTGGTGCTGCTGCAGGCTCTATTCCTCTGTCTTCGTGAGCTTCAGGCTCTCCCCAGTGGAGTATGGGGCAGAGGAAGGGAAAGAAGGAGGCAAGGAACCCCTGTGTCTCATCCTGATATGCAGTAAGGACTGGGTGGGATAAGCATCTGGATCCAGGAGCTGGGAAGCTGTTCTGTGACCTTCTCTTTAAATGTAGCCCAAACTGAAAAGGAGAAATTGAATTCTGTCCTGTATGTATAAGGACTTCTTCTTTTGAAGATCCACAGCAGTGGAGACCTCCCAGTCCTCCGCTTCAAAAGTTCTAGAGCATTCAATGTTAAAAATCTGATTTCTTGCCTTGTTGAGACGTGTTTTAAATATCCTAGCTGGATTGCTCTGCAGGGATGCTGACGCCACTCTAAATAAAACTACGCAAGCAGTTTGTCTGTGATGCCACAGTAATCTCAACAAGGATATTCTTCAAGTGCAGCTGAATATTAAACCTATTGCAAGAGCTCTTGTAGGAGGAGGTGATTATGCAGTAGCAACTTTGTTTAACATTTCTTCACATCTGTGGCTAACGACGAGTTCTTGAGTGTGCTAGACACTACTAGAAAAGGGAAGGATTTTGCAGCTCCTGGCACTGCATATTATATACCAGCAGAAAAAAGCAAAGGTTTATTTTTGCTTGCTGAATGATAGGGAATGAAGTGCTGAGAGCTCTGTAACATTTCATACTCTCTTAGATGCAAAGAGCCAGATGAATATTGTTGGAAAGAATGTGTTTATACAAGAATTGTATTTATCTCAGAAGCTGGGGTCCTAACGTTAGATGAGGCATGGAGTGAAAAAGCTGAACATGTAATAACTCAGCAAAATTCCTTCTTCTGCCATGTACTTGAGTAAGCTTCAATTACTTATTTTTAGGAGGGTTTTTTTTCAGAACAGCTTAAATAGAATTTGTTTTCAATAAACATTTGCATATAGATTGAAAGAAAATAAAGTATGTTCCTTAAGAAAGCATTGTTTTCCAACTTTGCTTAACTTTCCTGAGACAAACAGTCACAAATGGTAGTCTTTAAATGTGTGCATTTGAGGCTTTCCAAAAAACAGTCACACAGCTCTTGGACAGACTACTGGGCTTGGTCTCAACCTTGCACTACATTGCAGGTTGTTGATAGCACAATCTGGATGGATTCTTCTGCGATCTCAGAGTACATTCCCATGCTCTTTGACTTCGCTGATTTAATGGTAAATGGCACATTCTTGGAATGTTTTCAGCGGAAGGATTCTATATAATATGGGTAGGAATAAGCATGTGAAATAGTCTGTATTTTGAGCAGAGCTGTTATTCCCTCGTTATATTAGCACGGTTTCTTTCATTCCCATGTTATTCCTAAAGCTTGTTATTGTGAGAGATTCTGAGCTATACGAAACCAGAGTTAAACTAGATCTTACTCTAAACTGCTTTCTAAGAAAAAAGGACAGACATTGGAAATTTTCCCATCACACATCTGTTAGATGTTAGACCCAAATTTATTCCCAGTTCAGCTGCACTGGTCTAGTACTGGAGTGGTGTAATTGAACTCCGTGGAGTTAGAGATGACAAGGCAATAGAGTTTACTGCAACATACTTAGTGTTTAAATAGCATTGATGGCTGTGTACTGAAAGATAAAATAATCCCAAATTAAGAAAACCTTATACTGAAAAGCAGAGAAATATATGACTCATAGATTTTAACATAAGGAAACTAAATGTCCAGAAGTCAACGCAGAGAGAACCTTACTCTAGCAGACTTCCACCTCTCTTTGCAATGGGAACCTTTTCTGCATCCACTGCTGCAAGCCCGTGAATATCCTACTCCAGCAGTGTATTCAGCCTGAACTACCTTTTGAATACCCTTTCCTTTTTCACTAATTCTTTCAGAAGGGAATACATCTAAATCTGAGTTCTGATTTGCAGCGTGTACACTTGCATTTCTGTTAACATGAAGATTAGGGAAAATAGAAGTTATATGACAATAAAAGCACATTCAATAAAGATGAGTGCACAAGCTGTTACCTTCTTCGCTGTAGTTATGAAAGCCAGAGTAGAAGCCACACTAGTGGGAAGAAGATGAAAGATAAGGAGGACTAAATTTCTGCTCAGTCCCCTTTTGGAAAGCTGCAGCAGAGGAAAGGAGAATTAAAGCTGTTCTGTAAAAGCAGCTGAAGAGATTCCCTCCAGCATGAGGAAATCTTAGGCTGGAATATGGCCAGGTGGGCCAGCCTGGTGACATTGGCTTCATTCACAACATAGCAGGTGTAAAAGGCAGGAGACAGCAAGATCCTAATACGCTGTTGTCCAGCAGAAAAGCAAGGAGACTGCTCTTGGGCAGTGTATGGGAGAACAAATGTCAACAGAGCCAATTTTGCTGACCTAAAATATTTTCAAGACTTGCAATATTTTATTCCTAAATAAGGCAAAACTGAGAATTTTTTTTTTAAAAGGACCAAGGCGGAAAACTGCATTTAGAAAAAGAAATACAGACATGAAAATGCAGCTGTACTCCAGGCTTGAACCTGAGCTTCCCACGTCTCCTGTGAGTGCTGTAGCCACTCGATAGCACAAGAGTTGGCACCTTCTCTCATTTTGACCAAAGTTCCCGTTTTAGGATTGGGTACTCTGACCCGTGTTTTCTGATAAGAAAACATTCAGCAAAATAATTGTAAACAGCTCTGGTTTTAAGGCTGCTTAAGTACAGTGCTGAACAGTCTTTGGTCTGCCATCAGAGTGGGTGGCTTGTGTGGCTTTATGCTCCCAGTTTTGTTTAGCCCTGCAGATCTAGGAAAGCTGTAAGTATGCAGTGATGAGCTTGTGTTTCACTTTTTGGGTTTTCACAGCAAGAAAAGTGATAAGCTCATACATGGCCTATCCCCTACTTGGGATCTGTAGGACTAGTAGCACTTAATTGTACAGATTTTTTGGCATTCATGTCCAGCCTTCAAACACAGCACTTCATGACCAGGACTAACTGCAGCTTATTCATTGCTTTACCATCCATGGGCATAACATTTCGCTCTGACTAGTGCTGCTGAGAGCACACTGTATTCCTGTTAATATCACACGACAGCTTGGGATTTTTTGGAAACTTCCTCTCTCAGACTGTTTATCCATCTACATTGATATTTGTCTAGAGATATGTTGTACAGTCTATTTACTTACAAATGTGTCAGAAAACTGTTTACCAATAAAATGTGGATAAAATATTTAGTATGTCTGTATCAGTTGCCAGTAATTTTTAAATGTTAAAAATATATAATAATGCAAAAATGAATACTTTTCAATGATAAAAGGTATGTAATTTATTTGGGTATATTCAGTTTATTCTGGCTACCTCATAATAAAAATCAAATGACAAAAAAACCAGCTTATTTTCTCCATTCAAACCAATAGAGTGCGCCATTTGGACCTTATTTCCAGAATCTTTTCTCACGGGAATTTCCCACTCATGTTGTGGATAGTCTGTCTGAGCAACAACCAAACGATCAAGCAAAACCACAGTGATTGTTGCAGGCATCTGATCATAATTACTAGCAAAAGTTCTAATCCTTATTTCTCCAGCTATAACTCCAAATGTCTAACTAATAGCACCACATACAAACATGATGATAATTTTGGTGGGTTTAGGCAGTGAGCAGTGCAGACAAATTTTGGAGCAAGTTCATGAGAGTGACTCAAAAACTCTTTGCCCTGACTGCAGCTTGTAAACAATTTTGCAGACGGCAGAACAGAGTATGTGAACAGCAATGGAAAATTATCTGAACTAATCAAACCAATTTTTCACAAATCAGTAGTCTTTCTGTGGGTATAATGAGGAGGGAATAGACTGGAATGGTGTAGGAGAACTTAAACAAGGGGTTCTGTATTCCATGTTTGTGATAGTAAGTGGCCTTGGGACATTCATTTTTCATAGTATTTTTGCTCATTTTTAGTGTCATGGTCTTCATTGAAAGGATTAAAATTAATCTCTCCAATTGTTATGTGAATTTTACATAACTTTGTGTGGAAAAGTGAATGTTATTTCACATGAGCTGTTCAGTTTTTGATGCTTGTAGAGCCTGAAGTAGGTAAGAGAGAAGACCTGATAGTGTGGAGTGGCATCAAAGACTCTCTTAGACAAGGCAAATCAACAGCCCTGATGAAGGAGGATCTTCTGTGTTTACCCATTCCCTCCATCCTCTCCAAAGGAAATCCACTCAAAAGAAGGTGGTATGGGGGTGGCTGTGTTGCATGCCTTGTTTCTGCCTCCCAGAGAAAGCTGAAGAAACTTTTCTGGCAGATGCTGCGAGAAGCAGCTAACAGTGGGACAAATTGATTTGAGCACTGCCATTAAACAGGCACCACCAAAAATCATTGGTCTCTTTTTTAGAGTTTGACCATCCTGTTGGATCCCATGGTCCTTCCTGCAGCTCAGGAATATTCCTTGGTGTAGCAGTGGTGCAAGAGTCTCTGCAAGATAAAATTTAATTTTTGGAGAAAGGAATCTGTATGTACAATTTTTGGAAGCCTTCATACCACAACTGTGTTACATATAATTCAGTGTTGTACCATTTAAGTCTCCTGAAGGATATGTAGGAGTGTTTAAAAAGAGGAAGTTTTAAGTACTTGAAATTGCTTTGCAGATTTTCCCACACATCTCTAACACCCATTGCTTGCAAAAAAAAAACCAAGTAGGTGTGGCTGCAGACAGCTAACCTTGAGATAGGCTCTGATCATATAATCTCTGTAATATAGTATTAAAGTTACCGGAAAAGATAGGCATATTTTGTGTCATATCTTGAAGGCCATGGAGTGCCTGTTTTTCAAGTCTCACTTAGTCCATTCAGTGGCTTCTTAGGTACCCATGGGCTGTAAGTTGCTGATTGTCAGCTTTGCTATGAAGAAATACTAGAGCAATTCTCAGATTTCTTTTACTTGTGTCCACTCAGAACGGCCTGCAAGGTGCCCTTTTGATGGTTGTGTCTGTCTAGAGCATCTTGCTTCAATCCACACCATCTAATGCACCTGATGTGGAAGAAAGCATGTTGATTACACTTAGAATGTAGTCTTTTCAATAATGTTTTTAATTCATTTCCCAAAATTTAAGATCAACTTTGTCAACAGTTTTTTAAATGTTGAACTCATACTGATGCTTTTTACTGAACACATATATGTTCCATTAGACTGAGGAAAAGAAGTGATTAATAATGTAAAAGCATTTTAAATGGATGCTTGTGTATTTTCTGTTTAATCTTGTAGATTTAACTGATTTTATTCACTACCCATCTTTGGGATGGTATCAAGAAGCCCCGCTATTGTATGGCTTCTGTTGTTTTAAATTCCTGGATGTTTTTTTAATTTTGAGAGTGGAAGCATGGTTTCGCTAGCATGTGTCAGAACAAGGCTTAAATTGAGTCACAGCCCGGCTTTTCATGTTTACATTTTTGTCACTGGGTATTATTATCCCAACACAAATCTTTTGTGTTTCTTCTATGAAGTTGTTAACAGCTGCACAAAAACTGTCTTCTGAAATGTTCGTCAAAGCCTCTTCCTTAGTTTTCCCCACAAATAAAAGAAGTCCTGTTTATCTCTGTCTTGAAGGGTTGCTGCTGATGCCAAAGCATTTTAACAGAAATAATTAGCAAATATCAAACTGACAGAAATTCACCACAATTCAGAAGGGCTTGTCTGAGATCTGAGGATCTCTGGAGGTGAGACGTAGGGGACTGCGATATCCCTGCAGGTTTGTGCAGAGGGTGGAAGAGGGCTCAGTTTGTACTTCAGAATGCTGAGCATGAGGAGGTGCTGGGCATTGACTGGGGGGAAGCACTCCTCAACGGGTGCTTCTCATCTTCAATTCACCACTGAATCACAGTGGTACTGCTGTTAGCTCAGTGCAGACCAGTCTCAAGCCAGCATCAGTATCTGTACAGGCTTACTGAGGAATGTGAAGGCTGTAGTTTTGCCTGCTCTTTAAAATCAGGCATACATTAAGATAAAAATAAACTTTATAATAATTCATTCTTTAGTGAAATAGTTATAGTTTAGCTACTGTTTGGCTACTATTAGTCTAGAGACAGTGCAGAAAAAAGCAAAAACAAAGCAAAAACATTATCTATACTTAATTTTGTTTCCAGTAGATTCCCTATTTTATTCTGCGGATGCTCTGCCATAAGTCTATATTTTTCCGAAGCTGAAACACAGTTTGAAGGCAGTGTTGTCATTGTGGGAGTTGGAGGTCTGTGCTTGAACAGCATCGTGTTCTGGCATCAATTCTGTCTTTGTAAGTTTTTTTCCCAGGGGTTTATGTGTAGCTTCACGTCTTCTCCCAACTGCCCTCCACCTCAGACACGCCATTTTTAACATCTCTAAATAGGATTAATGGTTGACACGTGGCTGACAGGGCTTTAGAAATGCTGATGTCGTGACTTCATGGAGCGTCTCTTGCCTCAATTTGTGGTTTTTTTTTCCTAAAACAACCTCTTACTCTATAGTATTACTAATTTGTTCATCTGTAGTGAACAAAGACATCCCCACATACAGTCAGGGTAGCATTTAGCTTCCTTTTCTCTTTCTCAATTGAAAGCCATATTCCTTAAAATATACCAATTAATAGCTGTATTTTACGTATGAAGGAAATTTGTGCATGTGCTTTATAAATGTCACCGGCCAGAAGAGACTAGAAAGAAACGGTTAACCGAACAGCCTTGCAGCAATAATGTTTGAAGAAGGGAATCGCTGATTCTAGCTTGTGGACATCCCTGCCTTCCCGGCGCTGGCGGATCCTGCCATTCCTCCAGGGTCTTCCTCACCCTTCCTATTGTTTTCTCTGCCATTTCCTACTTTGATCTAACTATTTTCAGCTCTTTGTTTTTTACTTTCAACTTTTGTCTTTCCTCTTTATGTTGTCAGTGGTGGTCTAGGGCAGCAGTGTTCCCAGTGCGCTGGAGAACGCTGTGCCCTGTCATCGAGTCATTGGTGACTTCTACTGTCAAGAATTAGATGTTCAATTGGATAATGAGGTCATGAGTTCTCTAAGATATGACTTGAATGATGTAGCAGACTACTGAGTTAAACAGCTGAAAAGCAGTCTACTAAGTCTAGTCCTTTGCTAGGTCTTGAAATGTATTTCCGTCTATTTTCCTTAACATTTCTCCTGTATTTTCAAAATACATTTCACTTTTTTTTCCCAGATTTTCTGCATATTAGTATCTGGAATTGTTGGGGAAAATTTAGCCTGGAAGGGACTTCTGTAGAAATCTCATAATTGCTTTACATAAATTAAATAAAATTATTTGAATTTCTATAATAGTTTGAATCTAAGACATCCATATCTCAGTATCTAGATAGGCCTTTATAAATAATGAAGATTTATTGGGAAATGATAGTAAACCATATTTCTCTTCAGAATAAAATAATGTTTTCCTAAATATCCCGAATGATGAAAGGAAATAGTTTTGATTTTTTTTCTGTCCACAATCTATCATGGTTAACAATGCAAATGCTTTCTCTATGATGCTTCATTAAAATTTTTCCTGACTTGTGTGATCCCCATGGGGTTACTAAACTATTCTTTCAGAATTACTTCTGTCTTCTCAAGGTGTATAATACATGTCAAAATAAGATAGATAAAATAATAAAGAGTCATCAAGATCAAAAAGAATATGCAAAAAGGTAGATTTCTGGTTTTCTTCATGACAGTTCAATTAATATTTATGGAACTAATGTTTTATTAATCCAACTAGCATAACTAGAAGTAAGTTTTCACTGATTCTTAATACAGTGATTGTTATTGGAAACATCTTCTGAAAATTCTTCCAGCCTTATTAAGACAAATTCATTTATATTCTTCTTTTCATATATGTGTTCCAAAGTCTGTTGTGGATTTCTTGCTTGTTTGAAGGTGGAGGGAGAGTAGGAAGAGAAATATGGCCCTAACTCCAAAATACTCAGAGGAAGCTGAATATCTCCATCATCTTTCTTTCCCGGACTCTTTCGTCAAATCTCTTCTTTTAGATGCACTCTCAGTTACTTCTTACATCACAAAGTAATGAAAAATCAGACTGTATTCAGAAAAAAAGGGGTTTTTTTCCTCAGGAGTACTCATTGATGTCTTCCTGTGGGAAAAAAATAACAGCAGAACTACAAGGTCTGCATAAAGCAGTAGGGTCAGCAGAATGACAGATCTAGTGGGGTTTTAGCTGAGGTTATTAAAGCCTTGCAGAACCAGAGGTCTAGCTTTTCTCAGAAATACTGCACCCATCTAAACCATAAAGACTGGGGGGACCCCACACGTACACAAATATATCCGCAGGCTATATCTGCAGCTATAAACGTGTATCTCGGCTTTTGTTAATGATGCTAATTGTAACTGAATAGTTCATAGTAGTTATCAGCATTTAGCAGCAAGGAAGTATCCTGCCTGACGTCCGTGACTCCCTCCTCTTATCTGTTTTAAAGAAACTTAGAGTGCTTTATGGCTTGTGTCAGATACACAGAGATCTGAAGACAGCAAACCGAAGGAAGAATAAATACATACACAGACAGGTGATATTTGGTTAGCTTGGAGACAATCCAGAATCAGAATCTGAAATACTGAAGATGCTCTCCTCAGGCTGAAGCCTGAAACCAGTGCCCGGTGATGGGACACAGATGAGTAGTCATGACAAACGCTTTAGCAATCTCTCTGCTATTCCCACAGAACACAAAGGCTACTTCTGCTGTTTTTCCTTGACTGGAAGGCTTCTCTTTTACTCCACATTACCTGCTTTTACTGTCAGTTAGAGAACAACCTTAATTTTCTCTAGGGGCTGTCAGCCTAATGGCATGTCCTTCAAGTAACAGCAACTTGCCATTACAGTTTTAATACCTTTAATACCTTTAAAACCTTTGCTCCCCCAGTATCTGCAGAGAGAAAAGAAGTAAAAGATCAAACGGAGTGGTTTGCTCTGATTCTCATCCTGATCCTCTGCTGAAGCAGCTGCGTCGGCCACACTGCCTACAATAAACGGTTAAAAAATTTCCAGTAGCTTTTGAAATCTACATTTGAAATGATAAATAGGCTTTCTCCTTGAGCAGCTGTGGAACTGTCTGCTGTTGATGTTCTCCAGAACATCCTTTCCCATGAGTGATGAGATCTTGGAATCTGCAAAGATGTGTGGGCACTCTTGGCCTCCATCATTGCTGCCTCAAACTGAGGTGGTTTTTTTTTTTTTGACAGTAGAACTAGATCTTTCATAATGGTTCTGGAGAACTATACCTTCCTGTTCAAGTTTATATTCCCTCTTGACCCTCTTCAGGACTGTTATCACAAGTTACATTCAACAGAGAGAGTATTTTTTTTCAGGTGGATGATACAGAACTATTTCCTTCAGGACTCAAAGGAAAATACTTTTACTCTCCTTCTTCCAAACTTCACTGGAAAAAAAAAAAAATACTTGCATGGAATTACAGAGACTTCTCCGAGTAACTGGTTGCTGTAATACTTTTGTAATACTATCCCCAAATCATTTAGCTTCCCTAGATCATTCAGCTTGATCAAGTACCATCAACTTACAAAAATCTTCTGTGACTCCGTGCATACAAAAACACCGGAAACTTAATTGTATTATATAAAAGACAACTGCTGACAGTTTTCAGTATTTCTATTTACTACCTGAAGATGGCAAGACTTCTCATAAATTACTTAGACTATTTGTTGGTTTTGGAGACACAGCCAACATGAACCCAGGCTCATTTTAAAGACCATCAAAGTGATTGCATTAGAATATTTGTGATGTCAACAAGCCACATGCACTGGACAGCATAAGGGTTCATTTAGCTTCGGTGTAAGCTGACTCAACAGCAGGCTTCAGTAGAGTCCCAGTTGCTGAACTTTGTAGAGCATCTGCATTGATACAAACATTGATATTAGCAAGTCATGCAGAGAAAACAACTGTGCAAACTGTTCAGATGATCTCACAGGAGCCCACTGCTCTTGAGACCCATCTGTCCAGAGAAAAAAAGATGTCGCTTATTCTGCAACAACAATTCTTTATATTGCTGCACACATCTGCCTTAAAGTCCTCTGTCCTTCCTGGCGGTTCAGAGCCAATCATCTGGCCTTGCCAGAGACTGTCCCAAACTGTAAATTCCCATGATCGGAGTGTGAGGGTGTCTAAGGTCTGCGCTGAGTCCCTTGTACATGCTGTTAGAACGTGTATTCTGGGGTCCCATGTGGAGAGGGTATTTCAGCACAGAACTTACTAAAAAGGTCACAGACTCTATAAGAGAATTAGATTCTTTCTACAGTTAAAACAACCAGTAGTAACTTATACGTGCTTGATCAAGTCAGTTTTGATAGCTGTTCCCACTCAAAAATAGTTATGCTTTTGTTTAAACAGAAGAGGAGCACAGAATGGAAAAATTGGCAAAGGATAGACTGAACTCCTGCAGGGGTTTTAATTTTCACATACTCTTAAACTCATGGAGCCTAATGAGCTTAACATTTTGGCCAGTTGCACAATTTGGAAATTTCAACAGTGAATGGTTTTTGGACAGAAAAAAAATGTTCTCACAAATACAAAATTGAACAGATGTTACTATTGGTGCTTCCAAAGCCTACTGACAGAAAACATCTGTGTTGAACTTCCTGAATTTTAGGATCTTGAGAACACTCCCACACACCACTGAAAGCCATTTGAAAGCAATTGGGCTGGCAGATCAGCTTTTGGTTCTATGACTGAATGTTCTAGCACGAGCAGGTGCTGGTTGTTGTCTTGCCTTGAGGAGCCCAGCTAGCCAAGCAGCAGTCTTACAGCTATCCAACCCACTGTGTTATGCTAAAAACATACATGTTTTTAGCATTTTGTGTGAACTGTGATTTTAAAAAGTCATAGAAAGCAGTTGATCTTAATAGTATGATGGTAATAAAATGAATGGAATGAAATGAAAGAATGAAAAAAAAAGGATTTTAGTGTAGATACTAGGAGATTAGAA
Organism: Buceros rhinoceros silvestris; assembly: GCF_000710305.1. Classification (NCBI taxonomy): domain Eukaryota; kingdom Metazoa; phylum Chordata; class Aves; order Bucerotiformes; family Bucerotidae; genus Buceros; species Buceros rhinoceros. The sequence goes on along the minus strand of NW_010398963.1, from coordinate 50,786 downwards.
GGACTGCACCACATTGTTTGGTGCCCTGGAGTGTCTGGCTTTTTAAACCCTGTCAAACCCATGCTGAATGAACAGAATTTTCTTCTGTTTTGAAAATATATTCATTGTACTACAATTGTGTGAGGCATTCTCCGTCCCTCAAAATGCTCAATCAAACATTTAATAGGTACCATGACCAAAGTCTGACCTGTTACATGAGCATCATACAGCAAGTGTCATGGAGTAACTGGGAGTTCCCTACTTCATCCTGCTCCACACCCATCGACTCGATGTTTGTCTGGTTTTAAGAGCAAATTTGGCAAGGTCATTTTCCTGTCTGGTGAATTTTTGGTTGGCTATCAAACTAGCCTTCCCCAATTAATTAAATAGTAATGAATGTTTTTCAAGGATATATCACTGTCATTTTAGTGTTCTGTAAAACATCGTTAGCCGATGATCTCAACTTCAAGTTGATTCAAAGTAACAACTCTAATTTATTTTAGTTAGCTCTTTCTTGAAGACAATACTTAGTTGGAAGTCAGAGGGTCAATATTTACATGTCAATAGAAGCAGGTTTTTTCTGGTTTTAGGTTGGTACTCTGTTTAACAAGTACTCACTCGTAAAGTGAGTACCTTCCTTAATCACACTTCCACTTTCATGGTAACCCAAAGCATCTGTCTAGTTTGCAGAGTGTCAGGCCAGCCCCAGCTCTGCTAGCACTGCAGGTTTCCGGGACCTGAAGATTTTGCTATGATCCCCTTAGGTCCTGTCAGAGCCCCGTACCACAATTTTAGCAGAGTCCAATGTAGGCAGAAATTTTGTTATGCCCTGAATAAAGATGATAGAAACTAAGCTAAGGAGCTACACAGAAGCATTGGTGTTTATGTGGGTCCTAGCATCATAAAAGAAAGGTGTATCTGAGTAGCTAAAAAAGGAAGGAAGGTAGGGGCCAGATGATATACTCGGTATAAACGGGTATGCTTTTGAGCACCCAGTGTTATCATCTGATCACTTTTTTATGCTGAAACGTTTCTAACTTCCAAGAAAATCCTACTATTTTTGCACCACCAGTAGCAATGGTTCTGATGTATACTTCCTGCAAAGTTAAGTAAGTTTATTGCATTTATATCCAGCTGCAGCTCCTATATGATATCCTGTTATATCACATACTTAAGCAGAGTTTGCTCGCTAGGTAGATGTATTTGCTAATATATGTCTTAATTCTGATCCAAAATTTCCCAGTTTGTCTGTGCAGCCATACTCAGCAGAGATGCTGCTTTGGACTTTCAGAGCTATCCCTTTATTGAGTCCACAAACAAAACCACCCTTCCCCTCTGCTCACTGCTTCCTTCCCACATCTCCTCCTTCCTTTTCTCCTCTACGCAATAACCTTTTGAAGACTTAGCATGGAAATCTTCATGAGGTTTTGTCTAGACTTGCCCTTTCTGATGTTTATCTTTGAGAGACCATTGCCATGGTGCCAGCATCGTTCTTTCTACAGCAGTTCTGCAAAGCACAGAAAGCACTTCTGACGTATACTCCTGTATATTTTGTGACATGAAGAAACTTTTAACTGGTTCTTTTGAGTGCTTGGCCTACATTCGAGCATGTATTTTCTTATATGCATGTTTTATCTAATTGGGTGACATAGCAACTTTCTGGAAGATCACAAATTAGATCAAACCGTGGGAACAGAAAACAAAATTATTTCATTTACTGACTACAGAAAAGGGCTGTGGCTTCTGGTAAAGAGAACCCTTTCATAGTTCTTTTTTTAATGAAGATTTAATGTTTATTCCTTAATAATAAAGAAAAAACTTCTGCAAGTTGAATCATTGCTCTGGAATTAATGTTAATGTCATTTGGTTGCTGCTGTCCTGAGAGAAAATGTCGCATGTCCAGACAGCGTAGTTGAAAGAACAGCAAATTGTTACCATGCCACTAGGCTGAACTAGCCTCATTTTTTAGTTATTTTTAACTTAAAATGAATTTTATAAATTTCTTATTTACTTTTTTGTATAAATAAAAAAAGCTTTTTAACAAATGAGAATGAAAGTTTCTTTCTGAGAAAACAAGCTGGAATGTGAAACTCAGCTAAATAGCCTTCTCTGAAGTAGCAAAACAGAAATTAAAAATAGAAATAACCGTTAGCTGTGGACTTTGTTTTTTAAAAGCTTATGACTCCTCCAGTGCTATTTTGTGTTTTAAGAATCGAGTATCACACAGCTTAAGGCACGTGAGAAAGATTTGCTTCATTTGCTTCTCAATATTCAAGTTAGATCGTGGAAGTCCTTCCCTTCCTAACGCTAGTAACCATGTGGTGGCAGAAGCTAATGCCACCCTTACGGTAAAATAGAGATTCAGAACGTAAATTTGAGAAGATGCACGCCTGTGACATTAAATGTAAATTTGGCAATCCACTGGAGAAATAGAATAAATTTTTCACATTCCTCTTAGAAGACCAAGTCCTTCTACTACACGAACTAAAGGGTGAACAATGAAACACAGGCACTTTAGGAAGCTGTGTTACTCAGTCGCTTGATGAATTTCATCCCATTGCATGTGTACTTTCCCAGCTATCTCACTGCCAGACATTTTGCAGGAAACCTTGTGCTTTTGTTGCCCTAGACCTCGCACAAAGACGTTTTGACCCTACCTGAACTCCTTATCAGATTTCCTGAAGGTTGTAACATGCTCTGAAAACATGCACCTGCAGTGGTCAGGGCTGCGTGCAGCAGCAATGGCTGGTGCCATCTAGTGAGGAGCTTCTGAATGCTCACTGCAAACTGAGATTGATCTTTTAGGAAATAGCCGTTATTACAGTCGTGAAGACACCGAAATAAAGTGACATGCTAACACGTTTAACAACCAAGCCTGCACAAACTTCAGGATTTCTTCTCCCAGCTAATCTTTCTTTCCAGTGGCTAGCATTAGCTGTGTTTTGCCCTGTGTATTTATATTTTCTAACATTCCACAGACAGTTTTGAACTACTTTTCCCAGGTGGGAAATTGCCCAAATGTTTAAATCTTGCTAAAACAAAACTCTTGAGTTGCTGAGGTGGATGTAACCATTCAAACTGCATTATCAATGTGCCTCATAATGATGTACGGTGTGGAAATGTACCAGTGTCTTCTGAGTCATGGTAGATGTTGTGCTTGTCTGTGGCTGAAGCAGTAACCAGCGAGGCTTTGAAAACGAGGTGTTTTAAACTTGGTTTATTCCAGTAACCACTGAGAAGTGTGGGTAAACAACATTTTCATCTTAACAAAGCTGGCAGGAAAGGAAGACTACGCATGTATCCCTGCCATGGAGAGATTATGCAAAAATAACCATTGAAGACCCACAGGGTCTTAAACTTGTTCTGGAATTGGTTCTGTAAATAGTCAGAGGGTGTTGTGCGACAAGATCCCTGGAGATCTGTCCATGCTGGGCAGCCTGGGACCACCAGAAGCAGTCGCTGACTTGAAATGAACTAGCTGAGCCAGGCAGCAGGATGCTCCATGTAGTCTGCATTTCTGTGCCTCTCAGCCCAAAGCTGTGCAACCCCATAGCTCGAGCATTTCTGGCACAGCATGCCCCCACATGGAGCTGAAACCCCAAATCCTTCCCTTACATATTACCCTCTAATATGTTCAGTCTAATTAAGTGTTCTCCAACAGGGTTCTTGAGGTTGTTCCTTGTAGTTTGTATTTCTGGGGATGGGGGGAACACCAAGGTCATGCATATTTTACATTTTCATAAATTTCCTACATTTACACCCTGTGCTCCATATTTTGCCAGCATTACATTTTAAAACTTTTCTGTTTCTTTCCTGTGTGCCTGCAGGGATGCCTTTTCTGGGGTTAACACTTTTAATCAGCTCAGCAGTTGCTCGTTTTCCTTATAACCAGTTTTATTCCCTGGTGAGTTGTTCTGTGTTCTGCTTGCTGGTCACTGTGTAGTGGGGCTACATCAGGATTCTTGCTGTCGCATCCTTTCCCCATCTGTTCTTACAGGGACCGTTCCAGGCTGAGCCCTCTTACAAAAAGTCCCAACTCCCGCTTGTCCATCACGGTCAGATCACCCTTCCCACAGGAAGTGAACTAGTCCTTTCACCAATGACCTTTTTAAAATGTCAGGGAATTAACCTCCTTTCTTCTCGTCCACTGTTAAATAAATGATGGCCTGCAAGGATCGTTGTCGTGTGGGGAATACTGAATCATCACATTCCGCTGTACCAGAAGCAGTTGCAAAATGGAAGTCATTAATGCAGTGTGGAGAAATGGGCTCAAGGACAGTGAAGCTGTCATTGCATTAATTCTGATTCTGTCTCCTCTCTATTGCAAATCAACAGTTTCTCCTTTCTTCATATCTCCATGCTGGTAGGTGGATTTCTCAGCAATTCGTGATGATGTTGTATTTTAAAACCTTTGGAACGGGTCCTGTCATTTATTGTAGTTCTATTTGTATAGCACCTCAAAGAATTGTTTGCTTTCAAAATTAGCGCACCCTCCTCTACCAGTTTTGTTTCCACACTGTAAATTTCACAGTAAATTAGGAGGAAGAAAGTATTGCAGTATGACATCTCTTTCATATGACTGATCATTAAAGAACTGGAAATTAAAGTTCAAGCTCCAAAATACGAACATTCAGTACAGATTTAAAAGTCTGTTCAGGATCTTCTTGTCCACGGGGACTTAATTGCAAAATGCAGTTATTAAATTCAATCACAACCCTGACAGCATTTTCTTTCATGCGCGTCACTGGACAAGCGACAATGTACACGCAACATTGCAAGTATTTTCTGGGAAGATTTCCTTCAGGCTTCCTAAATTTCTGACCTTTGCTCCTCTCTGTGAATAGCTTTTGCACATGGTTGGGCCAGCCACATGAATTGTGTGAGACCTCTTCCAGTCAGCTGAAGCTGCAGGAAGGGCAAAGCAGGGACTGCCTATTGAAGAGTGTATCCTGACACTGGGAGCTTTGCACTTCATATGAACAGTCGTGGAAGTTCTGTATAAGAACAAAGAAAAAACTTCCTGTTAGTCTTCAGCACATTCCATCAGCCCACTTGTTTCCTTTTCTTTTCGTGTGCTCCCTCCAAGGAGCTGGCCATAGCATGCCACGCACTCTTAGGGGAACCTCTTAGCACTGGCCTGTAAATCCAGTGGTGGGTGACACGGCATAATTGTGCCGTGCTCTGTGTTTGGAAAGAGTTCCAATTCACTCCAGCAAAACGGGAAGCCTTCTGACGGACAGTGCCATGTATCAGAGCACATTCATGCATTGCTGTATCATCTAAGGAAAGGAAGCACCAGAGAAAGTACTTTGTGAGTTGTCTAAAATATGATGGGTAGGGATAGCATGTTTCCCTAGAGTTGCCCCCCCACCCCCACCCCACCCCCCTAGGTTTTTTTAACCTGGAAATCTAATCCATACATGATTTCTCAGTTCTGGAGAAATTTCTAGGATTTCTGACCCTCCAGGAGCACAGGCAGAGCAGTACCACGCGTGGCATGTTTCACACAGCAGAATTCAGGACTCTAATTTGAGTCACGCTTTATTTGACTAAACTTTTCAAAATGGTTGTCTTTGCTTAAATCCCTTCAATGACCTTTGCCAAAGAGAGAATGTTCTTAGGACTATTTGGTGTAGGAATGAGAGAGGTAACCCATTCCATGAAATGCCCCCTTTGAAGTATTGCAGCTCTGCATGGCCCTGCAGCAAGCCAGGGACAGATCTGACAGTTGCGAACCAGCAGTTCTGATAACCCGCAGTTTATCAGAAGTTACAATTCAATGTTTTACAGGCGTTCTGCCTGCAACCCGACAAAAGGGGTGTAGACGAGCACTAAAGAGATGGTTTGCATAGCTCAGATGGATGAGTAGCTTTTGGAATTTGACTTTTTTTGGCTTTCAGAACTGAAGTAGTGTTTTCAGTGTGCGGAATCCATGTTTTCTTTTTTGTGCAACTGAAACATTTGTTTTCAGAACCTCTCTAAATTAAATTGAAACTGGAGCCAACTCGAATCTCTACAGTCGAATTTGAATAATTTTTCTGTGTTCCTTGCAGATGTATGAGAAATGTTTTCATCCTTGTTAAAGGTTCCTTTCCAGATTTGGATGTATGGGGAAGAACAAACTAGCTGAAGTATTTAACTAAGTTTTAAGGCTTTATATTAAGAAGGAAATATTTTGTATCTATATTTGCATGAGAATTAACACTACCCTACAATAATGACCACAGTCTGTGTATTTCTTAAATGAATGAAATATCTATTATTTCCCTAAAAAGACAGTTTCATGGTGTATGGTCATATGTACTCTCTCTTAATTCTTTTATACGTCGATTTTGAACCATAGTAGGTAAGAAAAGAGAAGAAAAAGTGACATCAGAAAAGACTTCTTTTTCATGATCTTGGAGCTCACACTGATGAATATTGGATCTGATTTAAATCATCATTCTAGTGCTTCTAATCAGTATCTTTCCGTTTGAGTCAGATAACTAATAAAAGTATGTCTTCTGTGAATCCATTTGGACAAGGATCTGCACCTCCATAGGATGTCTTTTAGAGAGTCACTTATTTTTTAAAATCTGAAAACTAGTAATGTGGAGAAAGATGCATCTGTAATAGACAGCTGTGGCTGGCATGAGGAAATGAGTAGCCACTTGTTCAGATGTGCATGCCTCCTGCCAACACAAATCGTATTTTATACATATTCATATAACCTTTATTACTTCAGTTTATTAACCTGAAAACACATTGGCCTCCTAGCATATAATAATCCACATGAGCAGGCTTGGCTTAAAAGTAGGGATGGCATGTAAAGTTGGACTTGATTATAAGCAGAGGAGAGGTTCTTTTTCGCACTGACAGCTCAAACAGTTAAATCCAGGGTGTCCTTTGGCAATGCTCCTAAGCCATCAGTTTTATCAAATTAATTGTAACAGTATAGCAAAAGATCCAAAATCCAGGGTGTCCTTTGGCAATGCTCCTAAACCATCAGTTTTATCAAATTAATCGTAACAGTATAGCAAAAGATCCGTACTGAAAGAGACCCATCCTGGTGGCTTGTCCCAAGGAACTCCGTGTAATTCCTTCTTCATACTGGCTCATTCTTAGTCTTCTTCCAAGAAAAAAAATTGCACTGAATTTTGTACTTTATTTGGCTGTATCAGCCTTTCAGAACAGGTTCATTTGGTGTAATACAATAAGATTTAAAATATTTAAAAAGTACTCCAACTGTTGTGACAGGCACTCTCCACAGAACCAGTGTGGAGAATTGATTTGTTTTTACAACTAGAAGTAAGTTGTGTTTCAGTAATAGCATTTGTTTTTCGTTTTGTGATATCAAGACAACTGTAGCTTCGATAAATGTTAATTATAGATAGGTTGTTGAAGTTTCAAAAGTGTGTCACAAATGGGACTATCCTTCAATGAGAGAATAAAATTAATTTTGCCTAATATCGTTAAGGTGTTGTTCAGTACCTTTTCTACAGCTTCCTGAATACAAAGAAATTAGAGTATCTTCAGGTTCATGTCTTCAAGCCTCCCAACTGCCCTCCTTTACTTTCCCACCTTAATGGCATTAAATGAAGTTGAGCTATTATCTTTCTTGGACAGGGACTGCATTCATCTTCTAGCTCTTTCTTTCCAAGGATGGGCAAGACTGTAAATATTTTCTTCTAAACCAAGGTGTTATTTTTTTATCAGCTTATTTGTATAAAAATATTTGTTTATGTTTTGCTGTAATTCTTGCTTTGTGAGATGCTGATGATGTTGCAGCCTGGTCTGAGAAAAATATAATTGCATTTTTAAAATAGTTCCATTAGAATCTGCTTAATTAGAACATCTTGGTAAATGGTGCTTTGCACCATTGAAGCATATTTCTCCAACAAAGAATGCGGAGGTTTACTATTAGTGTCATTAGTGCGCTGAGCACTGTAGAGCCTGCAAAACATCTGTGCCTTCAGTGCCACTACATCTGGAATGGCTTTCAAATACTTTGGTCCACACATCTCAGACATTCTGTCACATCCCATTACTTTAAACCACCATTGTGTCATTTCAAAATGTTTTTTTCCACTGTTGAGCCTTGTGATGTTGGCAGCCGACAGGGGATTTTTTTTTTAAACCATGTATGAAGTGGCCTGAAGAGCCAAACCAGTGCTGGAAGAAGTGTGGCCACTAAGTAGATTTCACAGGTAAGCATGTTTTACTTGCTTGGAGTGTAATTTGTTCTGCTGAAGGTCGGTGAGAATCTCTCTTGAGAAGCCTTATTCCAAAAGGAACACTTTTTTTTCATAGAGTAGCCATGAATATTCAAGCAGTGAATATTGATTCAAGTGTTAATTTCCATGTATTGATTTTGTCACACGCAATGTAGTCACTGTTGCTGGAATTCCTCTGGGTCATGTTTCCAGATGACGTTCATCAAAGAGTCTGGCCTGCTGGAACGGAAAGGGATTCTGTGTTTATTTTCTCTTTAAGTGTTTGAATCCATTGCAGCATTGCAGTGATAGCTAATCCAGCTTCATGCATCACAACTGTGCCTAAATAAATGCTTTTTTTTATTATTTTTATCAGGGCCAGCCAGGACTCCTTGGATCACAGGGGTTCACTGGACCACCAGGATTGATGGGGATCCCAGGAGTGCAAGGTCCCAAAGGTCACAAAGGTGAAAGAGGATATCCAGGAATAACTGGACCCAAAGGAGAAGTGGTAACTTTTGAATTTCAGATTTTTTAGCTAATGAGCAAAATACTGGGCAGAACATCCTTTTAATCGTGCTATTTCTCTCTAGGGCCAAAGAGGAGTCACTGGATTCCCTGGGGCAGATGGCATT
>NW_010398963.1:31828-41894 GCF_000710305.1 Buceros rhinoceros silvestris | reverse complement strand
GTAGCCAGTTACCTCATTTTTAAGAAATCTCCAACTGCAAATATTGCAGGCTAGTTTAAAGCCTTTGTACTTTAATTAAAATCTCTGGGCTAAATTCTGCATCAGCCACGTACACACTCTTTAGCTAAGAACATTTGTTAAAGTGAGTGGAACTGCAGATAGACAACAAGAGAGCAGAATCTGTGCTGCCTCATTCCCTCAGATAACAGATAATTATGGTCTCTTTGCTTTGTGCTATGGAGAAATCCCCTTGTAAAGGGGACATGAAAGGACAGAAATTTCATGTGTCCTGGAGGTTTCCCAGCTAAGTATGTGCTTTTGTAGGAAAGAGCTGTGAGCTAAGTGCTTCACATCTCTTAAGCTTGTGAACGAAGGTCATTTGTTAATTATTTCAGAGTTGCAAAGCACACAGGAAGACCAATGACTTTAAGAATACTGACCATTGTTATTTGCTTTATAACTCATACGGCATGCTTGAGATAGTCTTTAAAAACTTACTGGACGCTGAACAATGTCAAACTTTGAACAAATTGATCACGTCCATGAAACTGAAACATTCAAAAAGGAAAACCGGGTAAAGTTCACAGCACAGTATTTTCCCAGCTTACACTTCTTTACTTCTTGTGTCATAAAATAACAAAGAAATCTGAGTCACTGGAATCCCTGGACAAAGTTCCCAGGCTTGGGTTTCCTTTGTAGTGATCCCTGACACGGGGCCCCGCTCTGCAGCCCACGCATCCACATCCATTCTGCTTTCACCCTTTTTTGTTTCCAGAAGAGCTCCCTATCGAGTTTCAGGGCTTTCTCTCTCACAGTCTTCCTCGTCTCCCTCTTTCCCACTCTTAAAGGAAAAGCAGAAGACCTCTCTTGCCCATTCCTATTAACACTCCTGAAGCCAAGGATCTCGTTCATCTCACCACGTCATACTGAGCTTTTTCTAAGTGCTCTAATGTCCTGGGAAGGAGAGTCAATTGCTCCCCTGTGAAGCTCCATGTTGCTAAATCTGGACTGCTGCTTTTACCTGAGCATGTTTTTTTCCCTGGCCCTGCCTTACTGACCTCTGCACATTGTTTTTGAGGGATAAATAGTACTTGAACCTACATGCTCATTGTGTCTGGATGGGCTTCCCTGTCCTTCCCTCTTGCATACATTCTCCAAGCACGTTTCTCAGGCCACATCTTAACACTGACCATCGGAAGGCAGATAGATAGGCACATGTCCAGGCTGTAATGGCACAGCGCTAGGATGTGGAAGCCAAGAAGGTATGGTGGCAAGCTTGAGTCTCTTCTGGGGTGAGAAATGCCCATACTTGATGGAGCAAGGTGAGGACATGGACAGAATTATTCTTCTTCTAAGCAAGGGAGTTGAAGCAAAGAAAAAACTGTTGTCCTATATAGAGAAGGGAGAAATGGTTTATGTTAGTTTCTGGGTTTTCTGAGTAAGTCCCCCGGAAAAAAGAGCTGCTTCAGGGCAGACTTGTTTCCCGTCAATCCCTGTGCAAACCAGAAGCAACAGCAATTACGGTGAATGTAGGAACAACAATGAAAATCCAGTTTGAGATAGGAGTAATTTCACATCTCAGAGGCTCTGCCATGACTCCAGCTCCCTTGCTTTGAGCCCTGCTTATTTCTTTCCATCTCCATGCTTACAGCCTCATCACGACACTTGACCCAGCTCCAAAAGCATCTCTGACTTTTTTCCCGGCTTGGAAGCTGTTCAAAGTCAGCGAGAAACCTTTCTTCCCACTCTTCCAGTGTGAAGCACTGAAATGCTTAACAATCCCAGTTCTTGGTGGCTCCCTGCACAGCAGCCTCATCTGGCTTAGTTCTGTGCCTAACAGAGCATGCATTGAACATAGCTTTCCTACCCTTTCTGAAAGGTCCTTCACTAGTCATTTTTTCATGCTGTCTGGGGCATCTGGTTCAAGCTGCAGCTATATTAAAAAAAGGCACTGTCTGTTTCTGTCTTTGAAAATCATAGTTTCCCATGGATCCAAGCCTTGGGCTTAATGTGAGAATGTCTAAATACTGTGTGACTACAGGAAAAGGAAAACTAGAAACAGATGGATAGATAAACACTTCTTTTTTTTCTCTTCAACAGGGTCATCCTGGGCAGCCAGGATCAAGGGGAAAACCAGGTCATGATGGCTGTAATGGGACAGTAGGTGACCCTGGTGACTCAGGAATTCCTGGACTCTCTGGCTTCCCTGGTACCATTGTAAGTTGCTGACAGTAAGTGAGTACCTGAAGCTAAGATCATTGCTGAAGTGAGTTTCATTCAGTGTTGGAAGCAAATGGGCCATGTCTTAATGGAGCTCCATTTTTGCCCAGCAGAGCGTCCATGTGGACTTAACCATGGATGCACGGCACTGCGCTTAGTTATTAAATCACAGGCCAGGGCTGGAATGCCCAGAGCTATACCTGTCATGTAGGTCTTGCAGACAGATTACTTCAGGAAAACCTGCACAGCTTTATCCAACAGCAATAAGATAATATTAAACTCACAATTCCTGATGAAAATAACCTTTTCGTTTCCTGCCCTATGGCCAAAGTATTGGTTTTCATGGCGTGATGCCTAGGATCATGCTGAGGTGAGCAGTGGAGCTCCTGGGTTTACCAGGGCACGTCAGCCCTGGGGAGCAGCAGCTGCTAGGAGGTGCTACCCCATAATACCACTGCCGGGTGATGGGGGGCTTCTTCCCCCAGAATCAGAATTTCATTCTTTTATGTACTGTGAGGGTTTACACTTAATTTTTAAACCATGAATTTCCAAAGCTAGGCATAGCCACTGAACAGTAGGGTGTACATACTCATGAAAACCCTAACAAATATTTTTTCGTTAGTCTTAGCTGGTTATGTGTTAACATCCATGATATAAAAGCTTATTTTATTATTTTTTTGTTCACCTCCAGGGAGTCCAAGGGCCAAAGGGCCAGAAGGGGGAGCCCTATATACTGCCTCCAGATATCGCAAGCCGATACAGGGTACGTCTGTAACTCCTGTGAGTTATTCACGCTCAGTACAGTTCTATAAGTAGATGATGGAGAGTTATTTTTTCTTACACTCTGATAGACATGTCCCAAGAGGCCCACTCCGATTCTCTGTAGGCTTTGCAAGGCAGCTTCTGCTTTCTCTGGTGACAGCAAAATCTATCTGATATCCAGGGGGAAAAAGAGATCTCCATTCAGTTATTTGCAAGGAATTCCAGCTTACAGGTGGATTACAGAGGCACTTGTGGCTTTTTCTCATGTATATAGTATTGTATAATTTGAAGGTATCCGGTAAGGGGTTACATACGCTGTTAGAATATAAACTGGGACAAATTTATGTACAAAGCAACATCTGAGCTGTCCTCCACACAGAAGGGATCTGCTGACATCCTGTATGTATATTTTGTGCCAGTGATGAGATTGAAACCAGGGTTTTCTGTTGACGTATTTGTAAGTTGTCTGTATTTTTTAATGGAATCTGCTTTTCCTTTCAGAAACTCTTTAGAACTGCACTTGTTAGTAATTAGGAATGATTAAATCATGATAAAGAATTGCTCAAGCATATTGTAGCCAAGGATGGATACTGACACCTGTATTCATTTCAGAAAGTACTTGGTTCCACAAGTTATTCTGTTAACTAAACTCAGATTAACTACATAGTTAGGATGCTGTTCAAAATGATTGAAGGTGTCTGGACTGAATACCGCATTATTTATGGGTATTGGAAGGTCTTTGCACTAGAACATTTTTGGATCAAATTTCCAAAAACATTTCAACATGTACTGCAGTTAAAATATGTGGTCACTGAAAACAGTATGTTCCAAGTGCTTTTAGTGACTCAGGAGAGAATCAAAATGATTTGGTAATTCCCATGCAACTCATGAAAAATAAGCTTATACATTTCAGCCAAGGTTATAGCCCTAATTAGGCCACTGGTTAGATAGGATTTTTCAAAAAGGAATTAAACGTTGTCTGTTGTCCATTTCAGCCCTCTAATTTGGATCCCTAACTTCCCTAGCCACCTTTGTACCCTCCTACTGTATTGCATGCAACAGTACTACATACAGAAACTGCAAAATCTGTGTGGCCCACGTTCGGTTATGTCAAAGCCTGTGTTGAATGCATCTGTATGTAAGGGTTTGTGTAACATTGTATGCTAAGATCAGGTTTGGGCATGAGGAAAAAAAATTATTAAATTAGATATATATACTATTTATTGCATTTTTTTAATTCTTTGGTTTCTTTAGGGGGATCCTGGGGACCCAGGACTCAGTGGTTTTTTAGTAAGTACTATTACAGTGAACGTGTTAAAGTGTCAATAGTATCTGATACCAGAACAACATTGATTCATGGTTGGGGTTTGTTTTTTATTTAAAGGGACCTCCAGGTACACTGGGTATTCAAGGACCGGTTGGTCCAAGAGGAGAGCGAGGAAGACCAGTAAGTATACTTAAAATATGTCCTGTAGAAAATTAACCTAAGAGAAGAATTATCTCAGCAAGTTCCAGTATGTTGGATTGTAATCTAGCAAATGGATAGAAAAAAACAGGTTAGAAACAGCAAATAGGTGTCCTTGGGTGCAAAACCTTTTAAAAAGCACTGTGAGACAGTGATTCTACAAGGGTGAATATTGCAAAAAGAGGTGTAGTTTCTTTCACCCTGTATTGCCAGAGGTTTTTGATTTATATTGTATTTCTATAACCTCCCTGAGTCTTGTTTGTAAAGATTATTCAATGCTGTCCTCTCTACATCCCCCTCCACTGAGCATCAAAGACATCAGGACCTAAACATGTTGTCTTTTTCTGCTCATAAAGGATATGTATATTAGCTCTCTGTACTTCCCACGGGAGATAAGATAGATAGCATTATTCATTAGTATTTAGAATGTAGTTTTAATTTCAGCCATTTTTCCCAAAATCAACATTTACAGCACTGATGTTGACAACTGTTGCTGAATAGTTCCTTGGGAAGATTGTGTTCTCTCTAGATACCATTTTCTAAATTTCTTATTGCCATGGTTAGTAGTTTTATGGATGAGAAACAAATGCTCAAATTCAATATATTTCATTTTCTTTATATTTGCTTTGTTTTCCTGTAAGACAACTTTATAGCATTTGCTTTTTTGTTTGTTTTGTCAATATTCACTTCAGAGCTGCTCCACATCAGTGATTTAAGGGGGGGAAAATGAATTCAGGACTTCTTACACACTGCCTCCACAGCTGTTTTCAGAGACACCTCCCTCAAAAAAAAAAAAATATTTCTAGGACTGAGTCCACAGCATACTAAGCCTTTCCAAACAGGCCTTGCAGTGGCCTGTTTTGTCATCTGGAACAAGCTGCACCTTGTCTTTCTCCCCTGGTCCTCCTGAAGGGAAACCTCCTCAGTCCTTTACTTACTCTTCCTCTAGAGTGAACCCACGAAGTTCGTGAGCTTTACACAGGAGCCCAGCCTGCGATGACTCATACTCACAGTGGGCTGTCTTGGATGATAGAAGTGCTATGAACGATACATTTTCTGAGCCCCATGACTACACCCCTCTGGTTGCCATCTTGTCAACAACTCTTTTGAACACTCTTCTAGAGTGAATGAATCCCCACCATCTCCAGCTTTTAACAAAATACATCCAACTGTATTTAGTGTCTCTAAAACTGTGACTCACTTGTGAGAGGGACCTGGGAGTATCTCCCAGGCCTGAGTTTTCATCATTCCTCCTCTCTAAATTCTAGGTTTGGCACAAAGACAGATATGGCTCCTCCAAGTCCCTGCAGGGCCTCTGGGCAGCGGGGTGCCCCGCACAGTGCATCCACCCAGTAGATTAGCAGCAGCTCACAAACTACTTGACTAACCAAAGCTGGTTCAAATGTAATTTTTTCAGAACAAGTCTAGTGTTCATGCACACAAATGTACATAGCAAGGCAGAGATGCCTACAAAGTTCAGGTCTCACTTGAATGTTACTATCCTTTCCTTGCAGGTTGGGCTTCATTTTGCATAACTCGGTTACATCCCCGTCAGGGCTCAGTAGGTGGACAGTTCCATCTGCAGCTCACTCTTTTTCCATGCCTCTTCTCTGAACAGCTCATGCATCTTATTCAACTGACCTTCCACCCATTTGACAGAGTTTTTGATGTGTAGAGCCCTTTGGAGCCGTTAACTGTCATAGCTGATTGAAGCAGACAGGTTGTCTCCATTGATTGGCTTTCCTACTGCTCTTGTAAGACTGTGGCAGCTTTTTTCTTGTTACAGTTTCATTTCCCACCACCTTCCTTTAATTTCATTCTGTACAATACCAAATAGGTGATCTGAGACACATATAGTAGTTCAACTCCCTTTTCAGTTGAATGCAGTACAAAGACACCAGTCAGTGAAGGAAGACTTCAAGATGTGCTTAACTTTAGGTTTGGGCTTAAAATGGGGCTAAGTCAGGATCCAAAGGCACAAGTTCTGATTACTGATTTCATTAGGTCTTAGTTGGAAGACTGTTATTCTGTTAGAAAAAATTACGACGAGACTTAGGAGGGTATTTTTCAGAACAGTAAACACAGCTAATATAATGAGGATAGCATGTTGAATGCTGAGGAATACACTGCCTTCTAGATATATACTTATATTTCACACGTGAAGTATCTCACCTCCTGCATGCATTGAGTAGAAAGCAACAAGTAACTTGCTGTCCCCTCTTGTGTTTCCCCAGGGACCACCAGGGCCCCCAGGACCACAAGGACCACAAGTAAGTCTTTGTGTCAGTTGTTAATGTTGATTTTGTGTCACTAAGGTTTATCCAGGACCCACCTGAAGGCAGTAAAATAAAGAACCACAGGCTGTACCAAAGGCTGTGTAGCACAAGACCTTCTAAGTTGGCTTCATACCATGAGAAGTTAATCTTACACTGGGATCACCTATCCTGAAAAGATTAAACTAGTTCTAGAGCCAAATTTAATTTGCTACCATAGCCACAGTAGCTTCCCATGAACAGAAAATACTTCTTCCAGTATTTATCATATTCAATTATATCTCAGCGGAAAAAATACATGATTTCATTGTTCCAGCCCACTTCAGTATTTTTATTTAACATTCAGTGCTATTAAAAAACTTGCAAAAGGAATGCTTGATCTTTTCACAACATTACCCAGTGAATGACTCAGAGTCTGTTGTAAGAAACACTGGTAGCATGAGATTTTAATTAGAGTTGTCTCTCTGAATGTATAAGTCTATGAAAATACTTTTAATTCTACAAAAATTCTTTGAGGTAAACCAAGACTATTATTTGACTGCAATTCTTCATTGGTGTCCTACAGAACTGTAAGCCTGAAAAGGCCTTTAAGCATGTTCAAATTTGAATTTAACATTTGAAAACTGAGTCGTACGTTCAGTAAATCTTGACCTGTTGTTTTTGCAGGGCAACAGGGGCCTTGGCTTCTATGGAGAAAAAGGTGAACAGGTAAAGGAAAACTAACACATTAATATCACTACTAAAGGACAGGTTGATGTTATTCGCTGTTTATAGAGGATCCTATTTTAAGTACTGTCTTAATTTATAATTGAACTATGTAATTACAAGAGAGAAACAAAGTATAGCTTGGAAAGTAATGATAAACTCCATCAGGAATATCATAGCTGAATGAAATACTACCTGTCTAGGTCTAGCTGTGCCCTCATTTACACCAACACAGAGGTAATACTTCTGAAATTTATGGAGCCAGACCACTTTATATAAAGCTATAGTCTTTACTGTCAATCTGGAAACATATAGGGCAAGAGCAAGTATTGCTCTCCGTTAATCCCAGCACAAAACAAATTTACCTTGCCATCGATTTATTCAGAGGTTTAGGTCCATACTCCTAGCAGGGACAAATCTGCATTGCTCCTTTTGTTGCAGTTCTGTAGACCCTGTGCTGATGAACAGCTTGACAAGGAATTGTAACTGTTAGTAAATGTACCCTTAATGCTTTTCGTGCAGGGGTCTCCAGGTCCTCCTGGTCCACCTGGGCTTCCTACAAGAGAACTGATGGGTGTCCCTTCTGACAAACACAAGGTAATTACAGGGTGTTTTGGAAAAATACACAAAGAGCTCTGCAGTACCAAAACTAAAATATTGTACAAATGCACATTTACGTATAATATTTAGAAGACTTTAGCTATCAAAAGAGTAATCTGCTACTTTCCTACTTTCCCATAGCTTGGATCATGAAGTATTTATTGAAACTGTGGTGGCTAAAGTCGTTTGGAAAGCACTTCTCACAGACTTAAGGTGCCTTAGGCAAACTCTTTGTTTAAGTACACAACTACTGGCCATCACTCACATCCTCTCATTTTACAAGCTGAAATACCTGCTAAGAAATTATTTAATATCTTATTTTTCGTAATAGTGAGTGAAGCATTCTTCCTGTAAAAGAAGCATGTCTTTAGGGAAGCTATCTGAATTACTGTGTTTCTTTATATAGCTTATCTATATGGTGCAAAAAGGCTTGTTCATACATATTGGAGAAAGCCTCAACAGCAAGATGCAGTTTATTCTCATCTGTTGCTTCTTGCTGGGAGTAAAGGTACTCATACACTGTATGTGTATATTTTGTATCAGGCACCAACCTCCAGATCAATAGGGTTTCATCCCACATTTGAAGTTAGAAGGTTCATGTGGCTCATGCAATTTCTGCAGTAAGATAAGTAAATTGGTATGATACTGAAAGATCTAAAAATGCCTTTGGTAGTCTGCAGTCTGCATCAAGTAACATACATGTAGGTATTTCCATGACTAAGCAGAGATGTCCAAGCTACTTATCTGGAGAGCCTTTATATTCAGTGGAGATACTGTGAATATTTTGAGTAAATTTTAGGCTGTGATTTGTCTCATCCTAACAGGAAGTCTTGCTTTTGATCAGATAATTCATAGATAATCAGTAGGTAAAAGTGGGAGAATGTGCATTTATTTCTAGGCATTGCTCAGGCACTGACCACCCAGACATCTCATGAACAAGCCTGCGAACAACTGAGGTATTCACATTTCTGGAAAATTTTTCAGAAAAATTATCAAGTATTTTTCAGAAAAGCAATTTTAAAAACTTCTTATGAAATCATGCATTTCATGTGACAACTATATGAATAAAGACCAGCACAAGAGTGGTGTTTTTATTCTTGATAAACATTTGTGACTTTGTGTTGTAAAAAGTTATTAAAATGCAAATGGGAATGCCTAACATATCTGAATACTTTTTCTTTATTGTTAGGGTGAAAGAGGAGAACCTGGACAAAAAGGAGAAGTTGGAATTCCAGTAAGTCAAGAGGAGAACAACAAAGACAATAATATTGGAGTTAGTTAATACTGATGCATTCGTCATTGAAACGATGAAATACAGATATGGAACAACATAAGCAGAGACACCAGTTCTGACACTTTAGAAAAACTGAGCAATGTGACATGTAATAACTCCAGAGTGTAATCAGTCCTTCTCCTACAGGTTTAAAGATTTTCCCTCACATGCTTCTTAATTTGAGCTTTAACTATTAATAAATCTCTTTACTGCTGCTGATCTGCTGGTCAATGTTTAAAAATTCCAGTAAGTTTCATTAAACAAGTATATATGGAAATTTTCTTAATCCTTTTCAGTCTACTCTCCAGCATATGCAGGCTTTTGATCTCATTGGTCTTTAAGTCTGTTGAGAAAGCGGACAGTAATCCCATGTGTTGCTTAGAGCCATCAGCCAGGCTTGACTTGTGACTAGTTAACACACAGGAAACCTCTAGTCTGTCTAAATAGCTTTGCCATTGAGCGGTTCCTTTTTATTTCCCAGAGTGGTTTAAAATACAGTCCTTACCAATTAGGGATGCCTCACTGAGCATTTTGCAGAACATTATTTTCTCAGGTGGTCTGGTCAGCTTCTCCACAAGGTTATGAGAGAAGGTCGCAGTGGAGCCCTGATGCCCTCCACGTGCAGTTGCTAGCCAGTTCTTCAGCTGTCGGTCAGATTTCAGACATGCAGAGTTTTGTTGACTACATTAGGAAAACCAGAGATTTTATGCTGATGTAGCAAAAGGGGATAACTGTTTCTTCCCCCCCTCCCCCCCCCCCCCCCCCCCC